>NW_028181272.1:0-99265 GCF_964211825.1 Aythya ferina | reverse complement strand
CAGGTAGGTTTAGGGGGACTTTTGGGGTGGATCAACGGCTTTTGGGTTTTTCTTCTGTTTTTTGGGGAGATCCTGTTCTTTTTTGTTTGTTTGTTTGTTTTTTGACATGTTTTTTGTCTCCATTGGGTTTCGTTGGGTTTTCCATGGTCATCATGGTGGAAAAGGGTAAATTTGTGGGTTTTGGAGAACATCAGGTAGGTTTAGGCTGGTTTTGGGATTGGATCTGTGCTTTTTGGGGATTTTCTTCCAGTTTATGGGTGATCCCTTTCTTTTTTGGGGTGTTTTTGACGTGTTTTGGTGTCTCCTTTTGGGTTTTCGTTTGGTTCATGTTGGTCATCATGGTGAAAATTGTAAATTTTTTGGGGGGGAATTTTCTTCCAGTTTTGGGGGTGATCCCGTTCTTTTTTGGGGTGTTTTTGACATGTTTTGGGGTCTCTGTTGGGTTTTGTTGGGTTCTTGTTTT
Organism: Aythya ferina; assembly: GCF_964211825.1. Taxonomy (NCBI): domain Eukaryota; kingdom Metazoa; phylum Chordata; class Aves; order Anseriformes; family Anatidae; genus Aythya; species Aythya ferina. The sequence continues at coordinate 98,802 of NW_028181272.1, read as the reverse complement.
TCATCCTGTTGGAAAAGTTTAACTTGCGTGTTTTGGAGAACATCAGGTAGGTTTAGTGTCGTTTTGGGGTGGATCTATGTTTTTTGGGGATTTTCTTCCAGTTTTGGGGGTGATTCCGTTCTTGTTTGGGGTGTTTTTGACTTGTTTTGGGGTCTCCGTTGGGTTTTAGTTGGATTCTCGTTGGTCCTTAAGGGAAATGGGAGTGGATTGTTGGTTTTGAAGAAGATCAGGTGAGTTTAGGGTGGTTTTGCGGGGAAATTCATAGTTTTTGGTGTTTTTTCTTCTGATTCAGTTCTTTTTTGGGGTGTTTTTGACGTGTTTTGGGGTCTCCGTTGGTTTTAGTTGGGTTCTTGTTGTTCATCATGGTGAAAACGGGTAAATTGTGGGTATTGGAGAACATCAGGTAGGTTTAGGGGGACTTTTGGGGTGGATCAACGGCTTTTAGGGTTTTCTTTCGGTTTTGGGGGTGATCCCGCTTTTTTTTGTGGTGTTTTTGACGTGTTTTGGGGTTTCCGTTGCGTTTTGTTGATTTCCTAATGTGTTTTAAGTTTGTTGGGAGTGGACTTTGGGATTTGGAGAACATCAGGTAGGTTTAGTGTGGTTTTGGGGTGGATCTATGTTTTTTTGGGGTTTTCTTTCTTTTTTAGGGGTTATCCTGTTCTTGTTTGGGGTGTTTTTGACTTGTTTTGGGGTCTCCGTTGGGTTTTAGTTGGATTCTCGTTGGTCCTTAAGGGAAATGGGAGTGGATTGTGGGTTTTGAAGAAGATCAGGTGAGTTTAGGGTGGTTTTGCGGGGAAATTCATAGTTTTTGGTGTTTTTTCTTCTGATTCAGTTCTTTTTTGGGGTGTTTTTGAGGTGTTTTGGGGTTTCCGTTGGGTTTCGTTGAGTTCCTAATGGGTTTTATGGTGGTTGGGAGTGGACATTTGGATTTGGAGAACATCAGGTACGTTTAGAGTGGTTTTGGGATTGGATCCGTGCTTTTTGGGGTTTTCTTTGGTTTTGGGGGTGATCCTGTTCTTGTTTGGGGTGTTTTTGACGTGTTTTGGGTTCTCCGTTGGGTTTCGTTGGGTTTTCCGTGGTCATCATGGTGGAAAAGTGTAAATTGTGGGTTTTGGAGAACATCAGGTAGGTTTATGAGGACTTTTGGGGCAGATTCATGGTTTTTAGGGTTTTCTTCTGTTTTTTCTAGTGATCCAGTGTGTTTTTGGCGTGTTTTTGACGTGTTTTGTGGTCTCCGTTGGGTTTCGTTGGGTTTTCCGTGGTCATCATGGTGGAAAAGTGTAAATTGTGGGTTTTGGAGAACATCAGGTAGATTTAGGGTGTTTTTGGGGTGGATCTATGGTTTTGGGGGATTTTGTTCCAGTTTTGGGGTGATCGAATTCATTTTTGGGGTGTTTCTGCCGTGTTTTGGGTTCTTCGTTGGGTTTCGTTGGGTTTTCCGTTGTCATCATGGTGGAAAAGTGTAAATTGTGGGTTTTGGAGAACATCAGGTAGGTTTAGGGGGACTTTTGGGGTGGATTCCTGATATATGGGGTTTTCTTCTGTTTTTTTTTTTTTGGGGGGGGGGTGATCCAATTCATTTTGGGGGTGTTTTTGACGTGTTTTGGGGTCTCCATTGGGTTTCGTTGCGTTTTCCGTGGTCATCATGGTGGAAAATGGTAAATTGTGGGTTTTGGAGAACATCAGGTAGGTTTAGGTTGGTTTTGGGATTGGATCTATGGTTTTGGGGGATTTTCTTTTGTTTTTGGGGGTGATCCCGTTCTTTTTTGGGGTGTTTTTGACGTGTTTTGGGGTCTCCGTTGGTATTCCTTGGGTTTTCCGTGGTCATGGTGGTGGAAAATTGTAAATTGTGGGTTTTGGAGAACTTCAGGTAGGTTTAGGGGAATTTTGGGGTGGATTCATGGTATTTGGTCTTTTCTTCTGTTTTTTTTTGGGTGATCCTGTTCTTTTTTGGGGTGTTTATGACGTGTTTTGGGGTCTCCGTTGGGTTTTAGTTGGGTTCTTGTTGGTCATCATGGTGAAAAAGTGTAAATTGTGGCTTTTGGAGAACATCAGGTAGGTTTAGGGGGACTTTTGGGGCAGAGTCATGTTTTTTGGTGTTTTCTTCTGTTTCTTGGGGTGGTCCCGTTCTTTTTTGGGAAATTTTTGAGGTGTTTGGGGGTCTCCGTTGGGTTTTGTTGTGTACTCGTTGGTCATCGTGGTGGAAAATGGTAAATTGTGGGTTTTGGAGAACATCAGGTAGGTTTAGGGTGGTTTTGGGATTGGATCCGTGCTTTTTGGGGATTTTCTTCCAGTTTATGGGTGATCCCTTTATTTTTGGGGTGTTCTTGACGTGTTTTGGTGTCTCGTTTTGGGTTTTCGTTTGGTTCATGTTGGTCATCCTGGTGAAAAAGTGTAAATTGTGGGTTTTGGAGAACATCAGGTAGGTTTAGGGGGACTTTTGGTGTGGATCTATGGCTTTTGGGGTTTTCTTTCGTTTTTAGGGTTTATCCCGTTCTTGTTTTGGGTGTTTTTGACGTGTTTTGGGGTCTCCGTTGGGTTTCGTTGGGTTTTCCATGGTCATCATGTTGGAAAATTGTAAATTGTGGGTTTTGGAGATCATCAGGTAGGTTTAGGGTGGTTTTGGGGTGGATCTGTGATTTTGAAGGATTTTCTTCCAATTTTGGGGGTGATCCCTTTCTTTTTTTTTTTTTTTTTTTTTTTTTTTTTTTTTTTTTGACATGTTTTGTGGTCTCCGTTGGGTTTCGTTGGGTTTTCCATGGTCATCAATGTGGAAAAGTGTAAATTGTGGGTTTTGGAGAACTTCAGGTTGGTTTAGGGGGATTTTTGATGTGGATCTATGTCTTTTGGGGTTTTCTTTCATTGTTGGGGTTGAACCAGTTCTTTTTTGGGGTGTTTTTGACGTTTTTGGGGTCTCCGTTGGGTTTTGTTGGGTTCTCGTTGGTCGTTAAGCTAAATGGGAGTGGATTGTGGGTTTTGAAGAAGATCAGGTGAGTTTAGGGTGATTTGGGAGGGAAATGCATAGTTTTGTTTTTTTTTTCTTCTGATCCAGTTCTTTTTTGGGGTGTTTTTGACGTGTTTTGGGGTTTCCGTTGCGTTTTGTTGAGTTCCTAATGGGTTTTATGGTGGGTGGGAGTGGATTTTGGGATTTGGAGAAGATCAGGTAGGTTTAAGGGTTTTCTTGGGGTTAAATCACGTATTTTCTTCTGATCCGGTTTGCTTTTGGGGTGTTTTTGAGGTGTTTTGGGGTTTCTGTTGCGTTTTGTTGAGTTCCTAATGGGTTTTATGGTGGTTGGGAGTGGACTTTGGGATTTGGAGAAGATCAGGTAGGTTTAGGGTGGTTTTGGGATTGGATCCATGCTTTTTGGGGATTTTCTTCCAGTTTTGGGGGTTATCCCGTTCTTTTTTGGGGTGTTTTTGACATGTTTTGATGTCTCTGTTGGGTTTTGTTGGGTTTTCTGTTGGCATCTTGGTGGAAAAGGGTAAATTGTGGGTTTTGGAGAACTTCAGGTAGGTTTAGGGGGACTTTTGGGGTGGATTCATGGTATTTGGGGTTTTCTTCTGTTTTTTTGGGGGGAGATCCTGTTCTTTTTTTTTTTTTTTTTTTTTTTTTTTTTTTTTTTTTTTGACATGTTTTTTGTCTCCATTGGGTTTCGTTGGGTTTTCCATGGTCATCATGGTGGAAAAGGGTAAATTTGTGGGTTTTGGAGAACATCAGGTAGGTTTAGGCTGGTTTTGGGATTGGATCTGTGCTTTTTGGGGATTTTCTTCCAGTTTATGGGTGATCCCTTTCTTTTTTGGGGTGTTTTTGACGTGTTTTGGTGTCTCCTTTTGGGTTTTCGTTTGGTTCATGTTGGTCATCATGGTGAAAATTGTAAATTTTTTGGGGGGGAATTTTCTTCCAGTTTTGGGGGTGATCCCGTTCTTTTTTGGGGTGTTTTTGACATGTTTTGGGGTCTCTGTTGGGTTTTGTTGGGTTCTTGTTTTTCATCATGTTGGAAAAGTTTAACTTGCGTGTTTTGGAGAACATCAGGTAGGTTTAGTGTCGTTTTGGGGTGGATCTATTTTTTGGGGTTTTTTTTCGTTTTTGGGGGTTATCCCATTCTTTTTTGGGGTGTTTTTGACGTGTTTTGAGGTCTCCGTTTGTTTTTTTTTTTGGGTTTCCATTGGGTTTTCTGGTGGTTGGGAGTGGATTGTACATTTAGGAGAACATCAGGTAGGTTTAAGGGTTTTTTGTGTTGTTAGATCACATTTTTTCTTCTGATTCGGTTCGCTTTTGGGGTGTTTTTGACGTGTTTTGTGGTTTCCGTTGCGTTTTGTTGAGTTTTGACAAATTGACAAATCCTTGAAGTCCCTTTTGATTGCTCACATGCTATGCGTTGCCACTCCTTCTCCTCCCAGATATAGGACGAGCAATCGGTAATAGTCTGACGGTTGAACCAAGCTGGGAAGCCTCCTTGTGATGTCCTAACCCAGGCCCTAGGAAGGCAGCAGATTTCCCTTAGAGGAGGGTCCCTTCTACATATTGGACCCTCTGTTCCGCTGATTGATAAATCACCCACAACTAAAACTCACCTTTTCTTCCTGCTGCCTGTGGTCACTATACGGGGGGGTTGGCTTTTCCAACCCTGCCAATATCTCTGGTGGAGAGGGATTATAGCCTTTTCCATCCATCGATTGCCTTTCGGCCTCCAGGGCCTTATACCTGTTGCGCAGGTCTACCTGATAGTGTGATATGGTTGAGATTTTGATAAAATTGCAAACACAAACATTAAAGTGATTACTGGTATCTACCACAGCATTATCTACGACTATAGAATCACAATGACTTCTCATGCAAACACAACCTTTCCCAATATATACAAGTACAGTATCAAGGGTTTCATTAGGATGTATCTCAACGTGGCAAATATTTTGCTCAGTGTCAAGACAAATGTCTTGGGATTCCAGCGTGTTACTTTCACAGATGGAACTTTTTTGTTCACGCACAATGCATGCATTTACATCAATTGTTTGCCACTTTCCTCCCTTTTGATGGGCCCATACTTTATGCCCTTTAGTATAAAGTATAGTTCCATTATGATTGAGTCCTAATGCAATGATTGGCTATACATTGTATACGGTGGCATTACTTATAGTAAGTATAAAGGACACAATTTGATCATTTTCTGCATAAAGGGTAAAGTTGACTAATTGCCACCATGCTTGAAAATCTTTTTCAAATTCTGAAGCATTATCCCAAATAAATTTTCGAATTTCAGTGGGCAAAGTTCCTCCTTCTCCCTGTCTCTAATAATAGCTGCTGCTAAAGATTGTATACATTACTGCATTTGGATACAGCTCCAAGCAAGGGAGGTATTGCCTTGGCTTTTTCCAAGGGCATGTACAATTAATTTAGGATATAGAAGCCATTGCTTTGCTAAAGACAATAAGGATGATTTTTATAGGATGATCAAGTTACTGTAGTCAGAAACTAAACCTAACCCTAAACTAACCCTAACACTAACCCAACCCTAATCCTAACCCTAACCCTAACCCGAACCGAACACTAAAGCTAAACCTAACCCTAACCCTATTCCTAACCCTAACCCTAACCCTAACCCTAATCCAAACAGAACCCTAAACCTTACCCTAACCCTAACCCTAAAGCTAACCCTAACCCTAAACCTAACCCTAACATAACCCTAAGCCTAAACCTAAACCTAAGCCTAAGCCTAAGCCTAAGCCTAACCCTAACACTAACCCTAACAGAACCCTAACCCTAACCCTAACAAAACCCTAAACCTAACCCTAACCCTAACCCTAACCTTAACCCTAACCCTAACCCTAACCCTAAACCTAACCCTAACCCTAACCCTAACCCTAACCCTAATCTAACCCTAACCCTACTCCTAACAAAACCCTAACCCTAACCCTAACCCTAACCCTAACCCTAACCCTAACCCTAAACCCTAACCCTAACCCTAACCCTAACCCTAACCCCTAACCCTAGCCCTAACCCTAACCCTAACCCTAACCCTAAAAGAATTCGAACCCGAACCCTAACCCTAACGGTATCCCTAACCCTAACCCTAACCCTAACTCTAACCCTAAGACCCTAACCCTAACGCTAACCCTAACAGAATTCTAACCCTAACCCTAACCCTAACCGTATCCCTAATCCTAACCTTAACCCTAACCCTAACCCTAACAGAACCCTAACCCTAACCGAAACCCTAAAACTAAACCTAAACCTAACCTAACCCTAACCCTAACCCTAACCCTAACCCTAACCCTAACCCTAACCCTAACGGTATCCCTAACCCTAACCCTAACCCTAACCCTAACAGAATTCTAACCCTAATCCTAACCCTAACTGTATCCCTAATCCTAACCCTAACCCTAACCCTAACCCTAACCCTAAGACCCTAACCCTAACCCTAACAACCCTAACCCTAACCCTAACCCTAACCCTAACACTACCCCTAACCCTAACCCTAACCCTAAACCTAACCCTAACCCTAACCCTAACCCTAACCCTAACCCTAACCCTAACCCTAACAACCCTAACCCTCTAACCCTAACCCTAACCCTAACCCTAATCCTAACCCTAACAGAATTCGAACCCTAACCCTAACCCTAACGGTATCCCTAACCCTAACCCGAACCCTAACTCTAAACCTAAGACCCTAACCCTAACCCTAACCCTAACCCTAACCCTAACCCTAACAGAATTCTAACCCTAACCCTAACCGTATCCCTAATCCTAACCCTAACCCTAACCCTAACCCTAACCCTAACCCTAACCCTAACCCTAACCCTAACCCCTAACCCTAACACTAACCCTAACCCTAACCCTAACCCTAACCCTAACCCTAACCCCTAACCCTAACACTAACCCTAACCCTAACCCTAACCCTAACCCTAACCTTAACCCTAACCCTAACCCTCTAACCCTAACCCTAACGCTTACCCTAATCCTTACCCTACCCTTATCCTTACCATTACTCTATCCTTTACCCTAACTCTTAACCCTAACCCTAACCCTTACCCTAACCCTTACCATAAACCTAACGCTTTGCCTAAACCTAAACCTTATCCTCACCCTCAGCCTTACCCTAACCCTTACCCTTAGCCTTACCCTAACACTTACCCTTGCCCTAACCCTTACCCGTACCCTAATCTGAACCCAAACCCTAACCCTAATACTCTCACCCTAACCCTTACTCTAACCCTAACCACAACCCCAACCCCTAACCCCTAACCCTCACCCTAACCCTCTAAACCTACCCCTAACCTATCCCTAACCCTAACCCTCTAAGCCTAACCCTAACCCTCTAAGCCTAACAATAACCCCCAACCCCAACCCTCACCCGAAACCCTAACTCTAGCCCCAGCCCTAGCCCCTAACCCTAGTTCCCGAGAACTACATCTCCCGGTATGCTCTGGGCATTCAACATGGCCTCCCGGAAGTCCCGAATCCGAAAACTACATCTCCCGGCATGCTCTGGGCACACAACATGGCCTCCCAGTGCCGGAAAACTACACCTACCAGCATTCCCCGCACAGCCAGCATGGCCAATCACAGGCCGAGTGCTCGAGAACTGCATTTACCAGCACTCACTGGAACCCTCACCGCCCTTACAAAAAAAGCCTCAAGCCCTAACATCCAAAAAACCTCTGTTATAAATGGCTCAGGATTCAAATTAGGATTAAAATAAAAGTAGGATTTATTGAAAGAATATAAAGGAATAGAGGTAAGCAAACAGCGCTGGGTGCACCGGGAGTCTCCGCTCCACCAGGACGCACACCAGTTACATCAAGCAGCTGATTTTTATGCTCCTAGACTAATACATATTCATTACTACTTCTAAAAAAAATAGATTATTAAAATTAGCTTCCGGGGTGCAGTCCCTCCTACTGGAGCATGCGCAGTCTCCTCTGGGGTCTCTTCTGGGGGTCTCTAGGGGTCTTCCATGCTGAAGGCTCGCAGTCTTCCTCTTCCCCTTTGTACTTACTGGGCACCATCCCAAGTTTACAGAACACCTTCTTCAAAACACCTTCTTCAAATCTTGTCTCCCAGCCGCTTTTCAGCTTCTTTCTCGGCCCCCCCCTAACCAGATACCAAAGATCCACATAGTATCCCATAACAGTCACTAGTTGTTATTAGTTGTTCTGAAACTCCCAGACACACGGGTAATTAAAACATTCTTCCCCAGCCATTCACAGACACATCTATAGCAGTGTTAGAAATAGAAGTCCGGAATAACAAAAGCAAACAGGTTCATAAATTTAAGAAGTGATAAATTGGCTAGAATGAGGAATGAGGGGGAGACTGGGACACACTGCAGCTGTGGTTCAAGCATTGAATTGCCAGTGCAGGGCCCAGAGGCAGACAGGATTCAAACATTTCAAACAGAATTGTTCTTTATGGACACGAATTGTTAAAACATTCCTCACACCTCGAAACCCCTACAGACCTAACCCAAACTATTTACCACACTAAACCCCTGAAGACCTATGCCTAAAACCCCCAACCCAAAATCTTAGGATGCTCAAAACCCAAACCCAACCCAAAACGTTAGGAATGCTCAAAGCCCTAGCCCAAAAACTTAGGGCGCTCCAAACCCTAACCCCAAAACATTAAGACGCAAAAAACCCTAACCCAAAAACTTAGGGTAATACACCATAAATGTTTGCTCATTGTCTTTTGTATTATAAAAACAAGGAGTTCTGTTTGAGGAGCGGGAGTCGCGAAAGCTCCCTGCTGAAGTAAGGAGCTGCATAATGCTTGCCTAGACATTATGAAAATTCTTTTGCTTAACGTAACAAAAAATAGACCCCCCAACCCATTCTCCTTCTGCATCTCAGTTGCCTCTTTTGTTCAAAGACACTGTTGCAAAGCTCATGTAACCATCTCCTGATAAGTTGCTAAAGTAGTGTATCGACATACATGCCTTCCTGTCTAACGCTGGGCCAACATGACCAAATAATAAAAGAAGTTGAACCACAACGCCGAGGAAGACTACGGCCTTCATCTTCACAACCACCAGAGGGACAGAGACGACCCCCTAGCAACAGTGCGCGCAGTCGCAGAATATACCAGGATGTGCTGCGTAATCCCGGAATTAGCAAAATATAAATAAAAAGGGACTCTGGCGGGGGTGAGGTGCGTGCCGTTGGCGGAGCTGAGACTCCCCGGCCGCCCAGTGCTGTTTTGCTTGATGTTTGCTCACTCAATAAATTCCTTTCTATGATTAATACAATGCTCTATGAAAATTAATTAAGGGGGCAACTTATAACACTTTGGACGCTCAAAACCCTATCCCGAAAACATTAGGACGCTCCAAACTCTATCCAGAAAACTTAGGACTCTCCAAACCCTATTCCAAAAACTTAGGACGCTCAAAACCCTATCCTGGAAACATTGAGATGCTCAAAACCCTTTCCCGAAAACTTAGGATGCTCCAAACCCTATCCTGGAAACATTAAGATGCTCAAAACCCTAACCCAATTACTTAGGATGCTTGAAAGCCTATCCCAAAAAATTAGGGCACACAAAAGCCTAACCCCAAAAATTAAGATGCTCAAAATCCAAACCCCCAAAATTAGGATACTCAAAACCCTGGACCTGGAGAACCTAACCTGAAAAAACAAAACAAAACAAAACAAAAAAAAGATCTTAAAACCCTAACCGTAAATAACTGACCAAAAATAAAACCTTAAGACTCTAACCCTAAAAAACATATCAACACTACAACCCAAAAAACTCTAATACCCTAACACGCTAACCCTGAAACCCTTAAAACCCTAACCCCCAAATCCTTAAAACCCTAACCGTTAAAACTCCAACCCTAAAAACCTTAAAATCCTAAACATAAACCCTGAAACCCCTTACCCTGAAACCCAACCCTAGTGCCCAATCCCTGAAACCTTAAAACCCTGAATCAATCTGTAGCAAATAGCATAGGCTGAGTCGAGGATCTCAGTACAGTAGCATTATTATTCGAGATTACAATGGCGGGTGTCCCACAAGCAGGAGGGTGCCTACTAATTCCATACACAGTTTATACACTTTTTTTTTCTGCCGAGGACCGGGACCCTCCCCTGTTTCCCCTTTAACTGTGCTATTCAAGGTTCATAATCTAGCTGGTGCTTCACAGAAAATACACAGCTGCTGGCCTGTTACAAGTCACATTTCTTTTGAGGTTTTTACTCTTTGAGGTGGTAATGTTTCTTACGCCGTGATTTCCACCTAATTGCTGTAAGGATTCTAGTTGTCTGCGTTTTACAAGGTTGTCTGTTATAATAAATAAAAGTCCCAAATAGGATTACAATCAAAGTTTACAATTCACTGAATGAATAGAGGTAAGCAAACAGTGCTGGGTACGCCGGGAGTCTCTGCTCCACCAAGACGCGCACCAGTTATACACCAGTTACCTCCCTTAAGGGATATAGAGAAGCCCTCTCAGATACTTCCGTCCTGCTTCTCCTGCATGTGGCCGGAGGTCGGTCTAATTCTGGTGCTGTTGGTGGTGGAAGCTGGGGCAACGGTGGTACTGGTGGCGATACCACAGCCACCGGAGGGGGAGCCGCCGGGGGTGGATTGTTAGGATATGGAGGTGGTAGCTTATCCAACGGCTCACGTTTATCTTCTTTTTCTTTTTCATGTTCTTCTTGTTCTTCAAATTTCTTACCTGCTTTTAGTGTAAATATTGAGGCTGGAAAAGGACCTGAAGTCCTCCTGATCCATAATCCTGCATAATCACTTTCTTCCTGGCTAAAAGCTTCCTTTGAATTAACATGGATATTTAAGGCCTGGCAAATCCAGTCTTCGAAGGTTCCAAAAACAGGCCAAAAGACATGTAGTCTTAAAGGCTCCTTTGGCCATTCTGTCACATAATACTGGACCATTTTTAATTTACTTTTTCCTTTTCTGGGGTCCCTATCATTCCAATTTCTAATCGTTATTCCTAATGGACTTTCTGGTGGTATGACTGGTAATTTGCTCCCTTTCTTCTGGTCTCTGGTCTTTGATTTTGTCTGACCCATCTAGGAATTTTACTATGGCAATTCCCATAGCCCTTGGTTACCTTAGTAAGAGTGTCTTGCAGGGGGTCGAGGACCTATCACACACCCACAAGTCCTATAGGAATCCCTTCGGTCCTTCACCGGCCAAGTCCCTCACGGGAGATTGGAACCGCGGTTAGAAGACCTCCACAATCGCTTCGGAACTAAGTTCCATCTCAGTCACACTCTTACACACACAGGCAACCGAACCCCACCCAACCGAACGGTATACGCTTTAAATGCTTACGACTCCGTCATCTTCGTTCGGATCTTCACACACACAATTATGGGCAAAATATAGTGCTGCAGCTGGCAAGGGAGCTGAAAAAAAGAATCAGAAACTTTGCTTACCTTTATTCAGGTTTAAGATGCCATTAGTTCCGACCTGACTCAAACAGCAGCCACCAAATGGTGGGGGTGCCTCTCCTAGATCAAACCAGAAATCAGGAACCAAAGCCCTCCCGGACGAGAGCCCACTTGTAATAAATGACTGGGTCCCAAATAGGATTGCAATTGAAATTTACAATTTATTAAATGAATAGAGGTAAGCAAGCAGCGCTGGGTGCGCCAGGAGTCTCTGCTCCACCAAGACGCACACAAGTTACATTAGGCGGCTGGTTTTTATGCTGCTAGGCTAATACATATTCATTACTACTTCTACAAAAGGCAGGGTTATTCTAATTAGTTCCCAGAATCCAAACCCTCCCACTGGTGCAGGCGTTATCAGTCTCCGGTGGTCCCTCTGGGGGCCGCTCGTACTGAAGGCTCGTAGTCTTCCTCCCAGGCTTTTCTCTTGTCCATCTCCTTTGTCCATCTTGGCTGGATGGCAGACACTTGCATAGTGTCCCATGCAACAGTTGTAATAGTTAGCAGTTATTCTGAAACCCCTTTGTTCTCTTATCCTCTATTGACCGGAATTGCTGGACCATTCCTTTGCAAGATTCAAGAACTATATATATTAACCACTCTGGTTTTCTTAGACTTTTCATCATATCATGCGGCCCTAGCATTGTTCCATATTGACACGAATCAGATGAACTCATTTCACACTGTTAAGCTGTCTTATCACTGCAAGCATATCTCAATACCACCTTCCTTCCCTCTACAGGATGTAACTGCGCAAAAACAACATTTTTATTCCCACAACCTTGATCCCCTTACCCTGAAATCCTTATTCCCCTTAAACCTAACAACTCTAACCACAACCCTAACCCTTATTATCAACCCCCTAACGCTAATGACACTGACCTTAATCCAAACCCCAAACTGCCCCTAACCCCAGACAACCAACAACGAAACACACACACACAAAGATGGAAACTACAAAAAAGGCAAAACCCACGATACAGGCCCCAAATCACAAATACGCAACCAAAATGCTACAGAAAAGCCCCAGATGCAGGCCCCAAATGCTACTGCTAGGCCTCAAAAGCTCAAGATGCATCCCAAAGCAAAAATGCAGACCCCAAACGTTACAGAAAAGCCCCCAAACCCAGGCTGCACAAGTCTACAAGCAGGCCCCAAACTGCCAACAGAAGCAGGCACCAACCACACCCAGATGCAGACCCCAACTGCCCACAAGCAGCTCCTACCCCACCACCCCCTCCCAAGAACTGGACTCCACCCAGACACTGGCCCAAGACCCGGGCCCGCCCCCCGCCATCCCCCCTACCCTCCCCCCCGACACAGGTGTACAAGCAGCTCACAACCCGCCCCTTCAGAGACCGGTCCCACTCCCCCCCCCCCTCCCCAAGACATGGGATGCGGAGGTGTACAACCAACTCCCAACTCCCTCCCCCTCAAAGGGAGGCCCCAAAGACCCCCAAATGGAGGCTCCTAGAGTGAACAAGCACCTCCCAACTCCCCCAGGCACAGGCCCACCCCCCCCCCCCCAAACACAGGCCACAGAGGTGTATAAACAGCCCAGACCCCCCTCCAAGACCATGGCCCCTATAGTGTACAAGCAGCTCCCAACCACCCACAGATGCAGGCCCCAACCCTTTTCAAAAGGGAGGCACCTAGAATGCATGAGCAACTCCCAACCCCCCTCAAATAAAGACCCCAAAAGTGTACAAGTAGCTCCCCCCCAGAGACAGGACCCAAAGGTGTACAACCAGTTCCCAACACCCCTGAGACACAGGCCCCAACCCCCTCCCCAGACACAGGGACCCAAATTCTACAAGCAGCTCCCAACCCCTGCCAGGCAGGCCCCCTACCCTATACAAGCAGCTCCCAACCCTCCCCCCCCCCCCGAGGGAGGCCCCCAAGCCCCCCACAAACACAGGCCCCTACAGTGTACAGGCAGCTCCCAGCCACCCCCAGATGCTGGCCCCAAAGTTGTACAAACAGCTCCCAGCCACCCTGCAGAAACAGATTCCTACATTGTACAAGCAGTTCCCAGCCCGCTAGACACAGGCCCTGACCCCCCACAGATGCAGGCCCCAAAGGTGTACAAGCAGCTCCCACCCCTCCCCCAGACGCAGGTCCCAAGCCCCCCCCCCCCCAAACACAGGCCCCTACAACCAGCACCCAACCCCCTACCCCCGATGCCAGGCCCAAAGGTGTAGAAGCAGCTCCAAACCTCCTCCCTCAACCCAGGCTCCAACAGTGTACAAGCACCTCCCAACCAACCCTCCCCTTTTCCCCCCCCCCCCGACACAGGCTCCAAAGGAATACAAAGAGCTCCCACCCCTCCCCCAGATGCAGGTCTCAACCCCACCCCGCCCCCAGAAGCAGGCCCCAAAGGTGTAGAGTCAGCTCCCAACCCCCTCAATGCCGGCCCCAAGGGTCTACAAGCAGCTCCCCCCTTGCCCCCAGATACCGGCCCCCAGACACAGACCCCAAAAGCCTAATCACAGGCCCTGAACTCTAGAGGCAGGCTCCAAAACCCAGGACAAAGCCCCAGTGGTTCGAGACAGGGCCCAAATCCCAGACACAGGCCCCAAACGCTAAACATAGGCCAAAAAAAGTATTAGTGCTGGTGCCAAATGTTACAGTGTCTGTAAAAAAAAAAAAAGCCCAAAAGCCCGAGATGCTCAAGGCTGAGACGTAACTTGGCTTTCTGAATTACTGGAAAGCAGCTTTCATTCTCAGATAATTGTGTGCAGGCTAGATAGGATGGGGCTTCAGGCACCTCTTCACCTGAGGAAACACACTGCCATCAGGCACCGCTGTGCCAGACAAGCTTGTTCTGCTAGAACACCCTACTCAGATGCACTGTGGCATTCAAGTGAACTGCTTTCATGCAAATATCACGACTGATGTTACAACCCACCTTGCCTGTGGCACCTGATGAACAGAAGAGTAAGCCACCGCAGCGCTTCAAAACCATCCCTGCACGTGCCGCTCCTTGTCGCTCTCTGGCCTTATCTCATATCCTTATCCACTTCTGTGGAGAGCCTGCCACGGCACCTGCAAAGCAAGACGGACACCTTTCATAGTCACCTTGTGCTACTTGGTCGTTCTGCTCCAACCCAGCTCATGACCAGCCCCTCTTCTTACACAGCTCTTCAGAGTGCAGTTTGCTCCTTTGAGCCTGTGCGAGACACCTGTGAAAGAAAAAGAAACGCATAGGCCGATGCAGCATCCAAAGACACAGCACAACTAGGTAAGTTACTCTCATCTGCTCCCTTACCTCTGCCGCTTACCAGCCCCCGAGGCAGATGCTTCAATCTACCCTCTTCAAACAGCTACAACACCTCTAAAAGACAAAGAGGGGATGCTTAGAGGAACAGTGAGACCTACAACACAACAACTGCTACATCTGTTCCTCACTCACCTTGCCAGAGGCAGCTCTGCGTGTGACGTCCCAGGTTGTACACTGCGTTACCTAACCCTTACCGTAACCCTTACCCTAACCCTTCTCACCCTTACCATTACCCAAATCCTTACCTTTACTTTTTCCTTACCCTTACTCTTTCCTTTAACCATAACCTTACCCTTACCCTATACCTTACTCCAACCCTTCCCCTTACCTTCCCCTTCCCCTTCCCCTTAACCTAACCCTAAACCTTAAACCTTACCGTAAACCTTACCCTTTCTGCTACACTTACCCTTAGCGTAAATCTAAACCTTACACTTACCCTTAGCCTAACCCTCACCCTTACCATTACCCATACCCTTATTCTTACTCTTATCCTAACCCTTTCCTTTACACTTACGGTTACCATTAACCTTACCCTTACCCTAACACTTATCCTTAACCTAACCCTTACCCTAAACCTTACACTTACTCTTAACATTAACCTTACCCTTAACCTTTAGCTAATACTTAATCTTACGTTTTTCTCACCCTAACCCTATAATTAACCATAACCATTACCCTAACACTTAACCTTACCCTTACAATAAGCCACACAACAACACTTAAATGTACACTTACGCTTAAACTTGCCCTAGCAATTACTCGTACAATTAAAATATTAATTAATTAAATTAAAAAATTTTAATTTAAAATAAATTGAATTAAAAAATTTAAATACCATTATCCTTATACCTTATCCTTAACCCTCACCCTTATCATTACCAATACCCTTACTCTTACACTTATTCTTCTACATACAACTTACCCTTTTCCTAACACTTAACCCTAACCTAACTCTAACCCTAAACCTTTCCTGAACCCTTTCCAGTACCATTACATTAACCCTTACCCTTAACCTAAACCTTACACTTGCTCTTAACCTTAACCTAATACTTACCTTTACGTTTTCCTCACACTAACCCTAAAATTAACCCTAACCATTACCCTAACAGTTACCCCTAACCTAACCCTTACTCTAACACTTACAGTGACCCGTACACTTACACATACCCTTACACTTACTCTTACCCTAACCCTTACCCTTATCATAACCCATACTCTAACACATACTTCCACCCGTACCCTTACGCTTTCCGTTACCCTAACTCTTACTCTTACCCTTACCCTTACCCTTACCCTTACCCTTACCCTTACCCTTACCCTTACCCTTACCCTTACCCTTACCCTTACTCTTACCCTATCCCTTACCCAATCCCTTACCCTATCCCTTACCCTTAACCTAACCCTAAACCTTACCCTTATCCTAACACTTACCCTTACCGTAAACCTTACCCTTTCTGCTACACTTACCCTTAGCCTAAATCTAAACCTTACACTTAACCTTAGCCTAACCCTCACCCTTACCATTACCCATACCCTTATTCTTACTCTTACCCTAACCCTTACCTTTACACTTACGGTTACCATTAACCTTACCCTTACCCTAACACTTATCCTTAACCTAACCCTTACCCTAAACCTTACCCCAACCCTTACCCTGACCCTTACATTAACCCTAACCCTTACCCTAAACCTTACACTTACTCTTAACCTTAACCTTACCCTTAACATTAACCTAATACTTACGCATACGTTTTCCTGACTTTAACCCTAAAACTAACCCTAACCATTACCCTAACACTTAACCTTACCCTAACCCTAAAATTACTCGTACAATTACCCTTACGCTTACCCTTACCCTTAACCTAAGCCTAAACCATACAGTAAACCTTACCCTTTCTGCTACACTTACCCTTAGCCTAAATCTAAACCTTACTCTTACCCTTAGCCTAATCTTTACCCTTAACCTAACCCTAACCCTAAACCTTATCCCAGCCCTTACCCTGACCCTTACATTAACCCTAACCCTTACCCTATAACTTACACTTACTCTTAACCGTAACCTTACCCTTAACCATTACCCTAACACTTACCCTTACGTTTCCCTCAACCTAACCTGAAAATTAACCCTAACCATTACCCCAACACTTACCCTTACCCTAACCCTTACCCTTACCATAACCCATACTCTAACACATACCTCTACCCGTACCAGTACCCTTACGGTAACTCTTACCCTTACCGTAACCCTTACCGTTACCGTTACTGTTACCGTGGCCCTTACCCTTACCCTTACCCTTACCCTTACCCTTACCCTTACCCTTACCCTTACCCTTACCCTTACCCTTACCCTAACCCTAAATCTTACCCTTATCCTAACACTTACCCTTACCGTAAACCTTACCCTTTCTGCTACACTTATCCTTAGCGTAAATCTAAACCTTACACTTACCCTTAGCCTTACCCTCACCCTTACCCTTACCCATACCCTTATTCTTACCCTTTCCCTAACCCTTACCTTTACACTTACGGTTACCATTAACCTTACCCTTACCCTAACACTTATCCTTAACCTAACCCTTACCCCAACCCTTACCCTGACCCTTACATTAACCCTAACCCTTACCCTAAACCTTACACTTACTCTTAACCTTAACCTTACCCTTAACATTAACCTAATACTTACGCATACGTTTTCCTGACTTTAACCCTAAAACTAACCCTAACCATTACCCTAACACTTAACCTTACCCTAACCCTAACCCTAACCCTAACCCTTACTCTAACCCTTACCCTGACCTGTACCCTTACACTTACCCTTACCCTTATACTCACCCTAATTCTTACCCATACCATAACCCATACCCTAACACATATTTGTACCCTTAACCTTACCGTTACCCTTAACCTTACCCTTACCCTTACTCTATCCCTTACCCTTACGCTTACCCTTAATATAAACCTTACCCTTGACCTTACCCTTACCATAAGCCATACAACAACACTTACATGTACACTTACATGTACACTTACGCTTACACTTACCCTAGCAATTCCTCGTACAATTACCCTTACCCTTACCCTTAACCGAAGCCGAAACATTAAACCTTACAGTAAACCTTACCCTTTCTGCTACACTTACCCTTAGCCTAACCCTCACCCTTACCCTTACCCATACTCTTATTCTTACCCTTACCCTAAACCTTACCTTTACACTTACGGTTACCATTAACCTTACCCTTACCCTAACGCTTATCCTTAACCTAACCCTTACCCTAAACCTTACCCCAACCCTTACCCTGACCCTTACATTAACCCTAACCCTTACCCTAAATCTTACACTTACTCTTAACCTTAACCTTAGCTGTAATCTAATACTTACCCTTACGTTTCCCTCACCCTAACCCTAAAATTAACCCTAACCATTACCCTAACA
The DNA here is from genome assembly GCF_964211825.1 of Aythya ferina. NCBI lineage: Eukaryota > Metazoa > Chordata > Aves > Anseriformes > Anatidae > Aythya > Aythya ferina. The sequence goes on along the minus strand of NW_028181272.1, from coordinate 80,674 downwards.
CTTACCCTTACCCTAACCCTTACTGTAACCCTTACAATGAACCATACACTTACACATACCCTTACCCTTACTCTTACTCTACCCTTACCCTTACCATAGCCCATACTCTAACACATACTTCTACCCTTAACCTTACTGTTACCCTTACCCTTACTCTATTTGTTACTCTTACACTTATCCTTAACATAAAACTTACTCTTAACCTTACCCTTACCATAAGCCATAGAACAACACTTACATGTTCACTTACGTTTCCACTTACCCTGGCAACTACTCGTACAATTAAACTTACCCTTACCCTTACCAAACCATTACCCTTACCCTTAACCTAATCCTCAACCTTACACTTATCCTAGCACTTACCCTTACCGTAATCCTTACCCTTTCTGCTACACTTACTCTTTGCCTAATTCTAAACCTTACCCTACATTCACCCTTACCCTTATCATAATGCTTACATTAACCCTTAACCTAAACCTTACCCCAACCCTTACCCTGACCCTTACATTAACGCTAAGCCTTACCCTAAACCTTACACTTACTCTTAACCTTAACTTTACTCTTAACATTAACCTAATACTTACGCATATGTTTTCCTGACTTTAACCCTTAAATTTACCCTAACCCTTACCCTAACACTTAACCTTAACCTAACCCTAAAATTACTCGTACAATTACCCTTACCCTTACCCTTAACCTAAGCCTAAACCTTACAGTAAACCTTACCCTTTCTGCTACACTTACCCTTAGCCTAAATCTAAACCTTACACTTACCCCTACTGTAACCCTCACCCTTATCATTACCAATACCCTTACTCTTACCCTTACCCTAACCCTTCTCCTTACACTTACTGTTACCTTTAACATTACCCTTACCCTAACACTTACACTTATCCTTATCCATGCCCTTACCCTTACCCTAATCTTTACCCTTAACCTAACCCTAACCCTAAACCTTATCCCAGCCTTTACCCTGACCCTTACATTAACCCTAACCCTTACCCTAAAGCTTACACTTACTCTTAACCTTAACCTTACCCTTAACCATTACCCTAACACTTACCCTTACGTTTCCCTCACCCTAAGTCCTAAAATTAACCCTAACCATTACCCTAACACTTACCCTAACCCTTACCCTAACCCTAACCCTAACCCTTACTCTAACCCTAACCCTTAACCTAAACCTTACACTTAATCTTAACTTTAACCTTACACTTAATCTTAACTTTAACCTTACCCTTAAACTAATACATACCCTTACGTTTCCCTCATCATAACCCTAAAATTAACCGTAACCATTACCCTAACACTTATCCTTACCTAACCCTAACCCTAACCCTTACTCTAACTTTAAACCCTGACCCGTAACCTTAGACTTCCCCTTACCCTTCCCCTTACGCTTACCCTTACCCTAACCCTTACCCTTACACTTACAGTTACCATTAACCTTACCCTTACCCTAACACTTACTCTTACCCTATCCCTTACACTTATACTTATCCATACAACTTACGTTTACCCTAACACTTAACCTTAACCTAACCCTAACCCTAAACCTTACCTGAACCCTTACCCTGACCCTTACATTAACCCTTACCCTAAAACTTACACTTAACCTTAACCTTACCCTTAACCTTAACCTAATACTTACCCTTACTTTTCCCTCAGCCTAATCCTAAAATTAACCCTAACCATTACCCCTACACTTACTCTTACCCTAACCCTTACCCTTACCATAACCCATACTCTAACACATACTTCTACCCGTACCCGTACCCTTACGGTAACCCTTACCCTTACCGTAACCCTTACCCTTACCCTACCCTTACCCTTACCCTTACCCTTACCCTTACCCTTACCCTTACCCTTACCCTTACCCTTACCCTTACCCTTACCCTTATCCTTACCCTTACCCTTACCCTTTCCCTTTCCCTTACTCTTACCCTTACCCTTACCCTATCCCTTACCCTTACCCTAACCCTAAACCTTACCCTTATCCTAATACTTACCCTTACCGGAAACCTTACCCTTTCTGCTACCATTACCCATACCCTTATTCTTACCCTTACCATAACCCTTACCTTTACACTTACGGTTACCATTAACCTTACCCTTACCCTAACACTTATCCTTAACCTAACCCTTACGCTAAACCGTACCCCAACCCTTATCCTGACCCTTACATTAACCCTAACCCTTACCCTAAACCTTACACTTACTCTTAACCTTACCCTTAACATTAACCTAATACTTACGCATACGTTTTCCTGACTTTAACCCTTAAACTAATCCTAACCATTACCCTAACACTTAACCTTACCCTAACCCTAACCCTTACTCTAACCCTTACCCTGACCCTTACCCTTACACTTACCCTTACCCTTACCCTTTTACTTACCCTAATTCTTACCCATACCATAACCCATACCCTAACACATATTTGTACCCTTAACCTTACCGTTACCCTTAACCTTACCCTTACCCTTACTCTATCCGTTACCCTTAAGCTTACTCTTTACATAAACCTTACTTTTGACCTTACCCTTACCATAAGCCATACAACAACACTTACATGTACACTTACGCTTACACTTACCCTAGGAATTCCTAGTACAATTACCCTTACCCTTACCCTTAACCTAAGCCGAAACCTTAAACCTTACAGTAAACCTTACCCTTTCTGCTACATTTACCCTTAGCCTAAATCTAAACCTTACTTTAAATCTTACTAAACATTACTTTAAATCTTACCCTTACTGTAACTCTCACCCTTATCATTACCAATACCCTTTCTCTTACCCTTACCCTAACCCTTCTCCTTACACTTACTGTTACCTTTAACATTACCCTTACCCTAACACTTACACTTATCCTTATCCATGCCCTTACCCTTACCCTAATCCTTACCCTTAACCTAACCCTAACCCTAAACCTTACCCCAGCCCTTACCCTGACCCTTACATTAACCCTAACCCTTACCCTAAAACTTACACTTACTCTTAACCGTAACCTTACCCTTAACATTAACCTAATACTTACCCTTACGTTTCCCTCACCCTAACCCTAAAATTAACCCTAACCATTACCCTAACATTACCCTTACCCTAACCCTAACCGTAACTCTAACCCTTACTCTAACCCTTACCCTGACCCGTACCCTTACACTTACCCTTACCCTAAGCCTTTCCCTTAGCATAACCCATACCCTAACACGTACTTGTAGCCTTAACCTTACCGTTCCCCTTACCCTTACCCTTACCTTTACTGTCTCCGTTACCCTTACACTTACACTTAACATAAACCTTAACCTTAACCTAACCCTTATCATAAGCCATACAACAACACTTGCATGTGCACTTACGCTTGTACTTACCCTAGCAATTACTCGTACAATTACCCTTAACCTTACTATTAAGCTAACCCTAAACCTTACCCTTATCCTAACACTTACCCTTATCCTAAACCTTATCCTTTCTGCTACACTTACCCTTTGCCTAATTCTAAATCTTACCCTAACCCTCACCCTTACCTAAATCTAACCATTACCCTAACCTTCACTCTTACCCTTACCATTATACTTACTTTTACCCTTAACCTAAACCTTACCCCAACCGTTACCCTGACCCTTACATTATCCCTAACCCTTACCCTAACCCTAACCCTAACCCTAACCCTAACCCTAACCCTAACCCTTACTCTAACCTTAACCCTTAACCTAAACCTTACACTTAATCTTAACTTTAACCTTACCCTTAAACTAATACATACCCTTACGTTTCCCTCATCATAACCCTAAAATTAACCGTAACCATTACCCTAACACTTATCCTTACCGAACCCTAACCCTAACCCTTACTCTAACTTTTACCCTGACCCGGACCCTTAGACTTCCCCTTCCCCTTACTCTTCCCCTTACTCTTACCCTTACCCTAACACTTACGGTTACCATTAATCTTACCCTTACCCTAACACTTACCCTTACCCTATCCCTTACACTTATCCTTATCCATACAACTTACGCTTACCCTAACACTTAACCTTAACCTAACCCTAACCCTAAACCTTACCTGAACCCTTACCCTGACCCTTACATTAACCCTTACCCTAAAACTTACACTTAACCTTAACTTTACCCTTAACCTTAACCTAATACTTACCCTTACGTTTCCCGCACCCTAACCCTAAAATTAACCCTAACCATTACCCCAACACTTACCCTTACCCTAACCCTTACCCTTACCATAACCCATACTCTAACACATACCTCTACCCGTACCAGTACCCTTACGGTAACCCTTACCCTTACCGTAACCCTTACCCTTACCGTTACCGTTACCGTGGCCCTTACCCTTACCCTTACCCTTACCCTTACTCTTACCCTTACCCTATACCTTACCCTTAACCTAAACTTAAAGCTTACCCTTATCCTAACACTTACCCTTACCGTAAACCTTACCCTTTCTGCTACATTTACCCTTAGCGTAAATCTAAACCTTACACTTACCCTTAGCCTAAACCTCACCCTTACCATTACCCATACCCTTATTCTTACCCTTTCCCGAACCCTTACCTTTACACTTACGGTTACCATTAACCTTACCCTTACATTAACACTTATCCTTAGCCTAACCCTTACCCTAAACCTTACCCCAACCCTTACCCTGACCCTTACATTAACCCAAACCCTTACCCTAAACCTTACACTTACTCTTAACCTTAACCTTACCCTTAACATTAACCTAATACTTACGCATACGTTTTCCTGACTTTAACCCTAAAACTAACCCTAACCATTACCCTAACACTTAACCTTACCCTAACCCTATTCAAATTTCCTTTTATTCTAGGTTTAACTCTAATTCCAAGTAATGCTAAAGGGAGGGATTGAGGCCATGACAAATTAGCTTCTTATCCAATTTTAGCTATTTATTGTTTAATTAAATGGTTCATTTTTTCTACCTGTCCACTTGCCTGTGGTCTATAAGGAGTATGCAGTTGCCAATCTATCTTTAGAATCTTACTTATCTGTTCTACCACTTGTGCACAAAAATGTGAAACTCTATCAGAAGACACTGCTACTAGAATCCCAAAGCATGGTATTATTTCATTTAACAAGACTTTAACCACTTCTCTTGCTTTGGTTGTTCGACAGGGAAAGGCTTCAGGCCTTCCTGAAAACGTGTCAGTCAGAACCAGTAAATAATGATACCCCCCTTTTCTAGGGAGTTCTGAAAAATCAATTTGCCACTGTTGCCCCGAATAACTTCCTTTACCAATCGGTAAAGGAAAAATTCCAAATTTTATTCTATCCTTGGTATTGGGGTTATTGTGTAAGCAAATGCTACATTGTTGAGTTACTTGTTTTATCATATCGTCCCACTAATGTCTGACTCAGGCTCTTATGCAGTGTGCCAGCTCCCCAATGCGTTTTATTGTGTTCTGTAAGAACTATGGGCCATGTCAAACTAGAGGGTATTACTATGGGGTTATCTTTTAAATATACTCATCCATCTGGTTTCATTTTACCTTTCAAATCTTCAATTAATTTTAAGTCTTCTTTTGTATAATTTGGATATAGTTTGGATTTTACCGTCTGGTATCAAAGACAATGCCTTCACCTCAGTTATTTCAGCTGCCTGCTTAGCCTCTGCCAATCGATTTTCCAATTTCAAAATCGCTGTTCCCCTTTTGGTGTCCCTGACAATGCATGATAGCTACCTTTTCTGGTTGTTTTACAGCCTCTAACAATTTTAAAATTTCTTCAGCATACTTTGTGTTTTCACTGAGCGGTCAGCAATCCATGTTCTTTCCAAATTGCTCCATGAGCATGTACCACGCCGAATGTATATTTAGAATCTGTCCAAATATTTACCCTTTTTCCCGCTGCCAGTTCCAATGCTCTCGTGAGAGCAACTATCTCCGCCTTTTGAGCTGATGTTCCAGGGGGTAAAGGCTTAGACTCGATTACCTGCTGAGTAGTTGTTATAGCATATCCAGCTTTACGTTGTCTTTGCGTAACAAAACTGCTCCCATCCGTGAACCAAGTTTCTTCCGCATCTTCCATGGGCTCCTCCTTAAGGTCTGGTCGTCTGGAATACACAGTCTCTAGAGTTTCTAAACAATCGTGAATCGCAGCTTGTGCCGGAGCATCACTAAGAAAAGAGGCTAGATTCACAATATGAATTATCACAATTTCCACGTCGTCCTGTTCTACCAATATTGCTTGATATTTCAAAATCATCAATTCTTGTTTAAGTTGTTTAAAGACTTTTTGTGCTTCTCCAGTCCAGACTAACTTTGACTGGTTAATCTTTATCAATTCACATAGAGGCTTTACCAATAGTCCATAATTATAAATCCAAAGGCGACACCAACCTGTCATTCCTAAAAAGCTTTGTAGCTCCTTTACCATTTGAGGTTCTGGAGTCCGGCAAATGACTTCCTGATGTTCAGTTCCTAGTTCTCGTTGTCCTTCCGAAATGTCAAATCCCAGATAGGTCACACTTTGTTGAGCCAGCTGGACTTTCTGTCAAGAGACTTGATATCCATTTAAACCCAGAAAATTAAGACGACTTATAGTCCATTGAATACAACTCCCTTTAGTCTCGGTAGCTATTAAGAGATCATCTACATATTGTAACAAAGCACCTTCAGTGTCCGGAGGTATCCATGTTTCGAGTTCCCTTGCTAATTGGTTTCCAAAAATAGTGGGGCTATTCTTGAATCCTTGAGGTAGTAATGTCCACGTAAGCTGCGTCTTTCTGCCTGAATCGGGATTTTCCCATTCAAAGGCGAATAGGTTTTGGCTTTCTGTGGCTAAGCCTAGGCAGAAGAAGGCCTCTTTTAAATCCAGTACAGTAAACCAGACTTGACTATTCTTTAATTTAGTCAGCAAAGTATAAGGGTTTGCCACTACTGGATGTATATCCTCAGTGATTTTATTTATGGCCCTCAAATCCTGAACTAGCCTATAGCTTTTTCATCTGCCTTTTTAATTGGCAATATGGGTGCATTGTATTCTGATTCGCATTCGATCAATAATCCATACTGTAAAAATTGATCAATTATCTCTTTAATTCCTTTCCTATCTTCTATCCTCAAAGGATATTACTTAACCTTAACGGGTTTCTCTCCTGGCTTTAATTTAATAATTATTAAGGTCACATTTTTAGCTCTTCCAGGGACTTCGGTAGCCCAAACTCCTGGACATACTTGATCTGTGATCTCTAAAGGTATTTCACTTTTAGGGTCAGTTTGTATTAGTGCCAAGCTTAACACATTTATTAGTTGTTCTTCTCCTGTTCTTAATTCCATTTTCCCTTTTTCAAAGACAATTTCTGCTCCTACTTGCTCTAATAAATCTCTACCTAAGAGTGCCCATGAGGAGCTAGGCATAGATAAAAATCTGTGTATGCCCCATTGTTTCCCTAACTTGTACTTCAAAGGTTCACAAAAATAAGCCTTTTCGGTTACACCTTGTCCTGGTTTCAGTTAGAACAGAGTTAATTTTCTTCCTAGTAGCTGGGAGAATGCTATGTTTTGGCTTAGGATGAGAAGAGTGCTGATAACACCCCGATGTTTCAATTGTTGCAGAGCAATGCTTATACCAAGCCAAGGACATCTCAGCTTCTTGCTCTGTCCTGCCAACAGGCAGGCTGGGGGTGCAGTAAGAGCTGGGAGGGGACAGACCCAGGACAGGTGACCCACACTAGCCAAAGGGGTATTCCATAGCATCTGACGTCAGGCTAAACAATACATAGGGGTGGCTAGCCAGGGGGAGGGGGCCGGACTGCTCGGGGTTAGGCTGGGCATCGGTCAGCGGGTGGTGAGCAATTGCATTGTGCATCACTTGTTTGTACACATTATCAGTAGTGGTACTATTACCATCATTGTATTATTATTATTATTATTATTATTATTATTATTATTATTATTATTTTGTCTTATTAAACTGTCTTTATCTCAACTCACGGGCTTCACTTTCCATTTCTCTCCCCCGTCCCAGAGAGGGAGGGGGAGGGTGAGCGAACAGCTGCGTGGTGTTTAGCTGCCGGCCGGGTTAAACCACGACACACCTTTTACCCTAACATAATAATTCTGTGAAGGCATTAATGCTTGATTTAGAACTGAATACGTTGCCCCATAGCAATAAGAAATTTCACTTCCATTCCTCCCCTAGCTTCATTATAACCAGTGGAGGATCTGCTAGGGTAGATTCCCCAGGTCCCCGTTATTCCTGTTGAAATCAGGGGTTGATTACCCTAGGAAAAGGCTAGTCAATTTGTCCTCCAAAGCCAGGTCCAAACCGTTTTGTTTTATTTATTTATTTATTTATTTATTAATTTATTTATTTATTTATTTTCATTACATTTCAGAGTTGGTCCAAAAATTCCATAGGGCTTTCTTTTAGACCTTGTTGGAAGCATATTCTCAATTCCCAATTCATCCAGGTTTTAGTATTTACTTAACCGTTCATGATTTTCAGGATGATTCGGGTCTTAGTGGGGGTCGGTCAGGGGAATGCAATTGTCCACAGTTCCCTGAACGGTCCCATCAGCAATCTGAGCTCGCACATGAACTCAGGTTGTTTTAAGAGTTGACCTCTTTTCTGTTTCTGTGACAACTCTCTCGGACCGATCATGGTCCCTTTGCCCTAAAGGGCTAACACCCATGATTTTAAGATCTCTGCCTCGGGCAGAGGCAGAACTATTAACATTCCTACATCCTCTTTCCCTGCTCATTCAACTTCAAACACCTTTAACACTTTCAACAACCCTTTTAACACTTCCTTTATCTTTCTCCAGCCTGTACTTCTCTAATGCCAACATCAAAGGTTCAGTCAGGGGCCAACTTAATTCCCTACCTTTTCCCACCAAGATGCTGAAACATCAGTATACAACATTTCATCCTGTTCTGCTTCTCAAAAAAACAACATTAACTGTAGCAAAATATTATAGTTTAAAGTTCCATTTAGGGGCCACTTTTCTCCACATTCCAGCTTATAAAGCGGCCACCACTGATTACGATATTTTATCAATGTTTTCCTGTTCACACTTCCACCGGCAGATCCTCCAATATCCTTCCAGTGACTTAAAACACATCCTAACACACTTTTCTTTAAAATTTCACTGCTTGTTTGCCCCCCCAGTTTCCAGTTTACACTTTCAGAATACACATGTTACTTACAAAAGCGTATCACAAAACGTATCACTCACAAAAATACGGGCACGCAATATCTTTCAGTAGCGATGCCACAAAACTACTATTACCAGCAATATTGCCAAAATCACAGTAACAATAGTCAGAGTCAAATTCCACATGCGATAAGTCAGAAAACCGAACTGTGTAACACCGTAACGATATCTTTCTTATAACAATGCCACTAACCTACTATTACCACCAGGAAAATAGCCAAAATCGCAGTAACAATAACCAGAGTTAAATACCATACTCCATGAGTCAGAAAATCGAAATAGACAGCACAATTCCAGACGGACCTTAAAGCGAGCTCCTTCCTTAAGGTCCCCAAACATGTACTTATGGTGATAACCACAAAGTATATACCAAACACTGCCTCGCAGAAGATCACCTTCTGACTTACAGACAGTTCCAGATGACCGGTCTACCAGAAAACCAAACCAGAATAGAGAATATACTCACTTACAATGATGGGGTCCTTGTCTGCCTCCGCAGTGATCCGGTGAGTCGAGGAGTCCCTCTGGGAAATCCCGGGGGTACCCTAGGGAGTCCTGTTCCCAGCAGGTCCTGCGGTCCGGCAGAGAGGTTGTCCCATCGGGGTCGCCAAATTCATTCAAAGATCAAAGCCGAAATTCCTTTAAGTGGTATATTCTTTATTGCAGCGCTGGATGCACGGGGGATCTCTCCACCTATCGTGCATACCCAAAGCAGAAAGCAGTCTTGAATTTATACAATCAATCTATCAATATTCTACAAGCACCTATACATATGCATTACCTATCCCCGCCTTCCCTCGCTTCTCATGCTAATTAGCCTTTTGGCACCTTGCGCCTGCGCAGAGCCTTCCAAGAATTGTGGGCAGGGGTCTTTGGGACGTGGGCAGGGGTCTTTGGGAGGAAGACCCCGAGTCTTCCTCACAGTGTACTTTTCACCTTTGGTCAGGAATCTGCTGAATTGGCATGTTTCTTAATTGCAAGAGCTGGTTGTTGCCAATTCTCCCGTTTGTTGTATCTTTATAATGAATTCCAACGTCCAGTTTCGAGACTTATAGTCCTTACATTCGTTTCTCTGTCCGCCTGCCGCTTCCTTATCATGAGTTCCAGTGTCTTGTTTCGAGATATACAGTCCTTGTCTGGGGATTGTCCTTGCCTCCCCAATACCTCCTTAATCAATCCCCCCTTTTCTTTTCCCATGCAAATTCTTTTGCATCAGATACTTTCTTTATTTACAGTAACACAACAAAGCAGGCATCTAAACAACATGCACACAAATATTCCTAACACTACTAATACGATTAGAGCAATGAATACTTGTTTCAACCATTGGAAATTGGGCAACCAGGAGGTTAACTTATTCCATAGTTCACTAAAACTCCATGAAAGATCATCTTTACTGATCTCATGTAGGATCCTGGTCTGCTTCCATATTTCTTCCAGGTCGGTAGAGATCCTTCCACTCTGATCTACATACATACAACAACTTGTGTTTATTACTGTACAGACTCCCCCTTGAGTGGCCAGTAACAAGTCTAGGGCCATCCGATTTTGTAACACTACCTGTGATAAACTAGATATCTCTTCTTGTTGAGCCTTTATAGCATCCAGAATTTTGTTTTCTAACTTCTCTATAATTGCAGAAATATTAACTATTGCCTTTTCCAATTCACTCACTCCTAACCATGGGATAAACCATCGCACAAAACTATGAAAAGGGGTGTGTCTCTCTACCAATGGATTGTTAATTTTTCATCTGATTCTCCGGATAGGATTTCTCAAGTAACCTCGAGGCACTACATCATGTACTGTCATATTGGGGACTACCGCTCCAAGAGTGCAAGTTCCCTTCCAATTCTCAGGCAAGACCTTACGGGCTGTATCATTGCATAGCCAATACCACCCTTTTCCTTCTGGAACCGTCCAGCTGGTTGAATTTGCCCAGCCGCTAGTCGTACTAATATCAATTGTTCAATTACAAGATGTCTGATTTCCCACATAAGTAGTATCCGTATTTATACAATGCTGTTTTCCTATACACTTAGGCGGGTTACACCTTTGTACACATACATAATAGGATTCTAACGGCATGAAGCTACTCACTTCTAGTTCCAAAACTGCTTAATTTTTTTTGACCCCAAGATGTGTTTTCCCACAAATTAGTCCAAGATAAGTTTGCAGGCAAGGGAATCCCGATTAACGATACACCCTTATTCCCATGCTGTGGCAGATGGGTGCATACCCAACAGTTCGTCTTATTAGTTACTTGAGAAATTGTTTGTATTAAGGTCAGGTGTAAGTTCTCATCCCAAGTTGCCCACCCCAAATCCGAGAACCGCACCCCTGCAATCATTAGGATCTGGAAAACCGTAATTTTGTTGGTCCAATTGGAGTGGTGGTCCATATCCTCACCGGGGCCTTCTTCACCCTTGAATTGTGGATCCAAGCTGCTTGCTTCTTAATCTTAATGGCGGTGTGTGTTGTCAGTAATACTTGGTATGGTCCCATCCACTTTCCTTCCATTTTTCCTGCACGGGTTGTCCTGAAAAAGTCTTTATATATATATAATCCCCGAGCTTAAAGGGGTGGATCGGTTGATCCAACCCTCTAGCCCTGGTCCCTAAAACAAATGTATGTACTTTATTTAATTGTTTCTGAAGTTCAGTTATATAAGCATATAAATATTCTGATCCTAACTGCGTTAGGTCCTCTCCACTAAATAGAAATTGCTATGGCCTTCCATATAAGATTTTGAAGGGACTCAAATTTCCTTTTATTCTAGGTTTAACTCTAATTCCAAGTAATGCTAAAGGGAGGGATTGAGGCCATGACAAATTAGCTTCTTATCCAATTTTAGCTATTTATTGTTTAATTAAATGGTTCCTTTTTTCTACCTGTCCACTTGCCTGTGGTCTATAAGGAGTATGCAGTTGCCAATCTATCTTTAGAATCTTACTTATCTGTTCTACCACTTGTGCACAAAAATGTGAAACTCTATCAGAAGACACTGCTACTAGAATCCCAAAGCATGGTATTATTTCATTTAACAAGACTTTAACCACTTCTCTTGCTTTGGTTGTTCGACAGGGAAAGGCTTCAGGCCTTCCTGAAAACGTGTCAGTCAGAACCAGTAAATAATGATACCCCCCTTTTCTAGGGAGTTCTGAAAAATCAATTTGCCACTGTTGCCCCGAATAACTTCCTTTACCAATCGGTAAAGGAAAAATTCCAAATTTTATTCTATCCTTGGTATTGGGGTTATTGTGTAAGCAAATGCTACATTGTTGAGTTACTTGTTTTATCATATCGTCCCACTAATGTCTGACTCAGGCTCTTATGCAGTGTGCCAGCTCCCCAATGCGTTTTATTGTGTTCTGTAAGAACTATGGGCCATGTCAAACTAGAGGGTATTACTATGGGGTTATCTTTTAAATATACTCATCCATCTGGTTTCATTTTACCTTTCAAATCTTCAATTAATTTTAAGTCTTCTTTTGTATAATTTGGATATAGTTTGGATTTTACCGTCTGGTATCAAAGACAATGCCTTCACCTCAGTTATTTCAGCTGCCTGCTTAGCCTCTGCCAATCGATTTTCCAATTTCAAAATCGCTGTTCCCCTTTTGGTGTCCCTGACAATGCGTGATAGCTACCTTTTCTGGTTGTTTTACAGCCTCTAACAATTTTAAAATTTCTTCAGCATACTTTGTGTTTTCACTGAGCGGTCAGCAATCCATGTTCTTTCCAAATTGCTCCATGAGCATGTACCACGCCGAATGTATATTTAGAATCTGTCCAAATATTTACCCTTTTTCCCGCTGCCAGTTCCAATGCTCTCGTGAGAGCAACTATCTCCGCCTTTTGAGCTGATGTTCCAGGGGGTAAAGGCTTAGACTCGATTACCTGCTGAGTAGTTGTTATAGCATATCCAGCTTTACGTTGTCTTTGCGTAACAAAACTGCTCCCATCCGTGAACCAAGTTTCTTCCGCATCTTCCATGGGCTCCTCCTTAAGGTCTGGTCGTCTGGAATACACAGTCTCTAGAGTTTCTAAACAATCGTGAATCGCAGCTTGTGCCGGAGCATCACTAAGAAAAGAGGCTAGATTCACAATATGAATTATCACAATTTCCACGTCGTCCTGTTCTACCAATATTGCTTGATATTTCAAAATCATCAATTCTTGTTTAAGTTGTTTAAAGACTTTTTGTGCTTCTCCAGTCCAGACTAACTTTGACTGGTTAATCTTTATCAATTCACATAGAGGCTTTACCAATAGTCCATAATTATAAATCCAAAGGCGACACCAACCTGTCATTCCTAAAAAGCTTTGTAGCTCCTTTACCATTTGAGGTTCTGGAGTCCGGCAAATGACTTCCTGATGTTCAGTTCCTAGTTCTCGTTGTCCTTCCGAAATGTCAAATCCCAGATAGGTCACACTTTGTTGAGCCAGCTGGACTTTCTGTCAAGAGACTTGATATCCATTTAAACCCAGAAAATTAAGACGACTTATAGTCCATTGAATACAACTCCCTTTAGTCTCGGTAGCTATTAAGAGATCATCTACATATTGTAACAAAGCACCTTCAGTGTCCGGAGGTATCCATGTTTCGAGTTCCCTTGCTAATTGGTTTCCAAAAATAGTGGGGCTATTCTTGAATCCTTGAGGTAGTAATGTCCACGTAAGCTGCGTCTTTCTGCCTGAATCGGGATTTTCCCATTCAAAGGCGAATAGGTTTTGGCTTTCTGTGGCTAAGCCTAGGCAGAAGAAGGCATCTTTTAAATCCAGTACAGTAAACCAGACTTGACTATTCTTTAATTTAGTCAGCAAAGTATAAGGGTTTGCCACTACTGGATGTATATCCTCAGTGATTTTATTTATGGCCCTCAAATCCTGAACTAGCCTATAGCTTTTTCATCTGCCTTTTTAATTGGCAATATGGGTGCACTGTATTCTGATTCGCATTCGATCAATAATCCATACTGTAAAAATTGATCAATTATCTCTTTAATTCCTTTCCTATCTTCTATCCTCAAAGGATATTACTTAACCTTAACGGGTTTCTCTCCTGGCTTTAATTTAATAATTAGTAAGGTCACATTTTTAGCTCTTCCAGGGACTTCGGTAGCCCAAACTCCTGGACATACTTGATCTGTGATCTCTAAAGGTATTTCACTTTTAGGGTCAGTTTGTATTAGTGCCAAGCTTAACACATTTATTAGTTGTTCTTCTCCTGTTCTTAATTCCATTTTCCCTTTTTCAAAGACAATTTCTGCTCCTACTTGCTCTAATAAATCTCTACCTAAGAGTGCCCATGAGGAGCTAGGCATAGATAAAAATCTGTGTATGCCCCATTGTTTCCCTAACTTGTACTTCAAAGGTTCACAAAAATAAGCCTTTTCGGTTACACCTTGTCCTGGTTTCAGTTAGAACAGAGTTAATTTTCTTCCTAGTAGCTGGGAGAATGCTATGTTTTGGCTTAGGATGAGAAGAGTGCTGATAACACCCCGATGTTTCAATTGTTGCAGAGCAATGCTTATACCAAGCCAAGGACATCTCAGCTTCTTGCTCTGTCCTGCCAACAGGCAGGCTGGGGGTGCAGTAAGAGCTGGGAGGGGACAGACCCAGGACAGGTGACCCAAACTAGCCAAAGGGGTATTCCATAGCATCTGACGTCAGGCTAAACAATACATAGGGGTGGCTAGCCAGGGGGAGGGGGCCGGACTGCTCGGGGTTAGGCTGGGCATCGGTCAGCGGGTGGTGAGCAATTGCATTGTGCATCACTTGTTTGTACACATTATTAGTAGTGGTACTATTATCATCATTGTATTATTATTATTATTATTATTATTATTATTATTATTATTATTATTATTATTATTATTATTTTGTCTTATTAAACTGTCTTTATCTCAACTCACGGGCTTCACTTTCCATTTCTCTCCCCCGTCCCAGAGAGGGAGGGGGAGGGTGAGCGAACAGCTGCGTGGTGTTTAGCTGCCGGCCGGGTTAAACCACGACACACCTTTTACCCTAACATAATAATTCTGTGAAGGCATTAATGCTTGATTTAGAACTGAATACGTTGCCCCATAGCAATAAGAAATTTCACTTCCATTCCTCCCCTAGCTTCATTATAACCAGTGGAGGATCTGCTAGGGTAGATTCCCCAGGTCCCCGTTATTCCTGTTGAAATCAGGGGTTGATTACCCTAGGAAAAGGCTAGTCAATTTGTCCTCCAAAGCCAGGTCCAAACCGTTTTGTTTTATTTATTTATTTATTTATTTATTTATTTATTTATTTATTTTCATTACATTTCAGAGTTGGTCCAAAAATTCCATAGGGCTTTCTTTTAGACCTTGTTGGAAGCATATTCTCAATTCCCAATTCATCCAGGTTTTAGTATTTACTTAACCGTTCATGATTTTCAGGATGATTCGGGTCTTAGTGGGGGTCGGTCAGGGGAATGCAATTGTCCACAGTTCCCTGAACGGTCCCATCAGCAATTTGAGCTCGCACATGAACTCAGGTTGTTTTAAGAGTTGACCTCTTTTCTGTTTCTGTGACAACTCTCTCGGACCGATCATGGTCCCTTTGCCCTAAAGGGCTAACACCCATGATTTTAAGATCTCTGCCTCGGGCAGAGGCAGAACTATTAACATTCCTACATCCTCTTTCCCTGCTCATTCAACTTCAAACACCTTTAACACTTTCAACAACCCTTTTAACACTTCCTTTATCTTTCTCCAGCCTGTACTTCTCTAATGCCAACATCAAAGGTTCAGTCAGGGGCCAACTTAATTCCCTACCTTTTCCCACCAAGATGCTGAAACATCAGTATACAACATTTCATCCTGTTCTGCTTCTCAAAAAACAACATTAACTGTAGCAAAATATTATAGTTTAAAGTTCCATTTAGGGGCCACTTTTCTCCACATTCCAGCTTATAAAGCGGCCACCACTGATTACGATATTTTATCAATGTTTTCCTGTTCACACTTCCACCGGCAGATCCTCCAATATCCTTCCAGTGACTTAAAACACATCCTAACACACTTTTCTTTAAAATTTCACTGCTTGTTTGCCCCCCCAGTTTCCAGTTTACACTTTCAGAATACACGTTACTTACAAAAGCGTATCACAAAACGTATCACTCACAAAAATACGGGCACGCAATATCTTTCAGTAGCGATGCCACAAAACTACTATTACCAGCAATATTGCCAAAATCACAGTAACAATAGTCAGAGTCAAATTCCACATGCGATAAGTCAGAAAACCGAACTGTGTAACACCGTAACGATATCTTTCTTATAACAATGCCACGAACCTACTATTACCACCAGGAAAATAGCCAAAATCGCAGTAACAATAACCAGAGTTAAATACCATACTCCATGAGTCAGAAAATCGAAATAGACAGCACAATTCCAGACGGACCTTAAAGCGAGCTCCTTCCTTAAGGTCCCCAAACATGTACTTATGGTGATAACCACAAAGTATATACCAAACACTGCCTCGCAGAAGATCACCTTCTGACTTACAGACAGTTCCAGATGACCGGTCTACCAGAAAACCAAACCAGAATAGAGAATATACTCACTTACAATGATGGGGTCCTTGTCTGCCTCCGCAGTGATCCGGTGAGTCGAGGAGTCCCTCTGGGAAATCCCGGGGGTACCCTAGGGAGTCCTGTTCCCAGCAGGTCCTGCGGTCCGGCAGAGAGGTTGTCCCATCTGGGTCGCCAAATTCATTCAAAGATCAAAGCCGAAATTCCTTTAAGTGGTATATTCTTTACTGCAGCGCTGGATGCACGGGGGATCTCTCCACCTATCGTGCATACCCAAAGCAGAAAGCAGTCTTGAATTTATACAATCAATCTATCAATATTCTACAAGCACCTATACATATGCATTACCTATCCCCGCCTTCCCTCGCTTCTCATGCTAATTAGCCTTTTGGCACCTTGCGCCTGCGCAGAGCCTTCCAAGAATTGTGGGCAGGGGTCTTTGGGACGTGGGCAGGGGTCTTTGGGAGGAAGACCCCGAGTCTTCCTCACAGTGTACTTTTCACCTTTGGTCAGGAATCTGCTGAATTGGCATGTTTCTTAATTGCAAGAGCTGGTTGTTGCCAATTCTCCCGTTTGTTGTATCTTTATAATGAATTCCAATGTCCAGTTTCGAGAGTTATAGTCCTTACATTCGTTTCTCTGTCCGCCTGCCGCTTCCTTATCATGAGTTCCAGTGTCTTGTTTCGAGTTATACAGTCCTTGTCTGGGGATTGTCCTTGCCTCCCCAATACCTCCTTAATCAGCCTGCACACAATTATCTGAGAATGAAAGCTGCTTTCCAGTAATTCAGAAAGTCAAGTTACGTCTCAGCCTTTAGCATCTCGGGCTTTTGGGCCTGTCTGTAACATTTGGCACCAGCACTAATACTTTTTTTGGCATATGTTTAGCGTTTGGGGCCTGTGTCTGGGATTTGGGCCCTGTCTCGAACCACTGGGGCTTTGTCCTGGGTTTTGGAGCCTGTTTCTAGAGTTCAGGGCCTGTGATTAGGCTTTTGGGGTCTGTGTCTGGGGGCCGGTATCTGGGGGCAAGGGGGGAGCTGCTTGTAGACCCTTGGGGCCAGCATTGAGGGGGTTGGGAGCTGACTCTACACCTTTGGGGCCTGCTTCTGGGGGCGGGGTGGGGTTGAGACCTGCATCTGGGGGAGGGGTGGGAGCTCTTTGTATTCCTTTGGAGCCTTTGTCGGGGGGTGGGGGAAGGGGAGGGTTGGTTGGGAGGTGCTTGTACACTGTTGGAGCCTGGGTTGAGGGAGGAGGTTTGGAGCTGCTTCTACACCTTTGGGCCTGGCATCAGGGGTAGGGGGTTGGGTGCTGGTTGCAGGGGCCTGTGTTTGGGGGGGGGGCTTGGGACCTGCGTCTGGGGGAGGGGTGGGAGCTGCTTGTACACCTTTGGGGCCTGCATGTGTGGGGGGTCAGGGCCTGTGTCTAGCGGGCTGGGAACTGCTTGTACAATGTAGGAATCTGTTTCTGCAGGGTGGCTGGGAGCTGTTTGTACAACTTTGGGGCCAGCATCTGGGGGTGGCTGGGAGCTGCCTGTACACTGTAGGGGCCTGTGTTTGTGGGGGCCTTGGGGGCCTCCCTCGGGGGGGGGGGGGGAGGGTTGGGAGCTGCTTGTATAGGGTAGGGGGCGTGCCTGGCAGGGGTTGGGAGCTGCTTGTAGAATTTGGGTCGCTGTGTCTGGGGGGGGGGGTTGGGGCCTGTGTCTCAGGGGTGTTGGGAACTGGTTGTACACCTTTGGGTCCTGTCTCTGGGGGGGGAGCTTCTTGTGCCCTTACCATAAGCCGTACTCTAACACATACTTCTACCAGTACCCTTACCCTTACCGTAACCCTTACCTTTACCCTTACTCTTACCCTTACCAAAGCATTACCCTTACCCTTAACGTAAGCCTAAACCTTAACCTTATCCTTACACTTACACTTACCGTAAACCTTACCCTTTCTGCTACACTTACCCTTAGCCTAAATCTAAACCTTACACTTACCCTAACCCTAACACTTACCCTTACCATTACCCATATACTTACTCTTACCCTAACCCTAAATCTTACTCAAACACTTACCCTGACCCTTACATTAACCCTAAACCGTACCCTAAAACTTACACTTACTCTTAACCTTAACCTTACGCTTAACCTTAACCTACTACTTACCCTTTCTTATCCGTCACCATACACCTAAAATTAACCCTAACCATTACCCTAACACTTACCCTTACCCTAACCCAAACCCTAATCCTAACTCTAAACCTTACCCTGACTTGTACACTTATCCTTATCCTTACACTTACCCTAACACTTACGATTACACTTATCCTTATACATATAACTTACCCTTACCCTAAAAATTAACCTTAACCTAACTCTAACCCTAAACCTTACCTTAACCCTTACCCTGACCCTTACATTAACCCTTACCCTTACCCTAAAACTTACACTTACTCTTAACCTTAACCTTACCCTTAACCTTAACCTAATACTTACCCTTCCGTTTCCCTCACCCTAACCCTAAAATTAACCCTAACTATTACCCTAACACCTACCCTTACCCTAACCCTTACTCTAACCCTTACAATGACCCGTACCCTTACACATACACTTACACTTACTCTTACCCTAAACCTTACCCTTACCATAAGCCATATTCTAACAAATTCTACCCGTACCCTTACCCTTACCGTAATCCTTACCCTTTATGTTACCCTAAACCTTACCCTTACCCTAACACTTACCCTTATCGTAAACCTTACCCTTTCTGCTACATTTACCATTAGCCTAAATCTAAACCTTACACTTACCCTTACCTTAACCCAATACTTACCCTTACGTTTCCCTCACCCTAACCCTAAAATTAACCCTAACCATTATTCTAACACTTACCCTTACCCTAACCCTAACCCTTACTCTAACCCTTACCCTGACCCATACCCTTACACTCACCCTTACCCTTACATTACCCTAACTCTTACCCATACCATAACCCATACCCTAACACATATTTTTACCCTTAACCTTACCGTTACCCTTACCCTTACTCTATCCGTTACCCTTACGCTTACCCTTAACATAAACCTTACCATTAATCTTACCCTTACGCTAACCCTTACCCTTACCCTATCCCTTACACTTATCCTTATCCATACCCTTAACCTTACCCCAACCCTTACCCTTAAGCTGAACCTAACCCTAAACCTTACCCCAAACCTTTCCCTGAACCTTACATTAACCATAACCCTTAACCTAAACCTTACACTTACTCTTAACCTTAACCTTACCCTTAACCTTAAGCTAGTACTTAACCTTACATTTTTCTCACCCTAATCCTAAAATTAACCCTAACCATTACCCTAACACTTAACCGTTACACTTACCCTTATTCTATCCGTTACTCTTACGCTTTCCCTTAACATAAACCTTACCCTTTACCTTACCCTTACCATAAGCCATACATCAACACTTACATGTACACTTACGCTTACACTTATCCTAGCAATTACTCGTACAATTACCCTTAACCTAACCATAAACATTAAGGATCAGCTTAAGGGTCACCCTTAAGGTTAACGTTATCCTAACACTTACACTTAAGTTCATGGTAAGGGTTAGAGTAAGGGTAAGTGTTAGGGTAATGGTTAGGCTAATTTTAGGTTTAGGGTGAGGGAAACATAAGGGTAAGTATTAGGTTAAGTTTAAGGATAAGGTTAAGAGTTATGGTAAGGGTTAGGTTTAATGTAAGGGTAAGGGTTTGGGAAATGTTTAGGATAAGGGTAAGAGAAGGGATAATGGTAAGGGTAAGGATGATGTTTAGTGTAAGGGTTAGATTTAGTTAAGGGTAAGGGTTAGTGTAAGTTTAAGAGTAAGGGTAAGTGTAAGGGTATGTGTAAAAGTACGGGTAATTGTAAGGGTTAGAGTAAGGGTTAGGGTAAGGGTAAGTGTTAGGGTAATGGTTAGGGTTAATTTTAGGGTTAGGGTGAGGGAAACGTAAGAGTAAGTATTAGGTTACAGCTAAGGTTAAGGTTAAGAGTAAGTGTAAGGTTTAGTGTAAGGATTAGGGTTAATGTAAGGGTCAAGGTAAGGGTTGGGGTAAAGGTTTAGGTAAAGGGTAAAAATATGTATATTGTAAGGGTGAGGGGTTAGGGTAATGGTTAGATTTTAGTTAGATTTAGGTAAGGGTGAGGGTTCGGGTAAGGTTTAGAATTAGGCAAAGGGTAATTGTAGCAGAAAGGGTAAGGTTTAGGATAAGGGTAAGTGTTAGGATAAGGGTAAGGTTTAGGGTTAGCTTAATAGTAAGGTTAAGGGTAATTGTACGAGTAATTGCTAGGGTAAGTGCAAGCGTAAGTGTACATGTAAGTGTTGTTGTATGGCTTATGGTAAGGGTAAGGTCAAGGGTAAGGTTTATGTTAAGGGTAAGCGTAAGGGTAAGGGTAAGGGATAGAGTAAGGGTAAGGGTAAGGTTAAGGGTAACGGTAAGGTTAAGGGTACAAATATGTGTTAGGGTATGGGTTATGGTATGGGTAAGAATTAGGGTAAGTATAAGGGTAAGGGTAAGTGTAAGGGTACAGGTCAGGGTAAGGGTTAGAGTAAGGGTTAGGGTTAGGGTAAGGTTAAATGTTAGGGTAATGGTTAGGGTTAGTTTTAGGGTTAAAGTCAGGAAAACGTATGCGTAAGTATTAGGTGAATGTTAAGGGTAAGGTTAAGGTTAAGAGTAAGGGTAAGGTTTAGGGTAAGGGTTAGGGTTAATGTAAGGGTCAGGGTAAGGGTTGGGGTAAGGTTTAGGGTAAGGGTTAGGTTAAGGATAAATGTTAGGGTAAGGGTAAGGTTAATGGTAACCGTAAGTGTAAAGGTAAGGGTTACGGTAAGGGTAAGAATAAGGGTATGGGTAAGGGTAAGGGTGAGGGTTAGGCTAAGGGTAAGTGTAAGGTTTAGATTTCGGCTAAGGGTAAGTGTAGCAGAAAGGGTAAGCTTTAAAGTAAGGTTTAAGGTTTAGGCTTAGGTTAAGGGTAAGGGTAAGGGTACGGGTCAGGGTAACGGTTAGAGTAAGGGTTTGAGTATGGGTAAGGGTAAGGGTTAGAATAAGTGTAAGGGTGCAAGCAAGGATTAGGGCAAGAGTAAGTGTAAGGGTAATAGAAAGGGTTAGGGTAAGTGTAAGGGTAAGGGAATGTGTTAGGATATGTTTTAGGGGAAGCAGAAGGGTAAGGGTTAGGTTAAGTGTAAGGGGAAGGGGAAGGTAAGGGGAAGGGTTGGAGTAAGGTATAGGGTAAGGGTAAGGTTATGGTTAAAGGAAAGAGTAAGGGTAAGGAAAAAGTAAAGGTAAGGATTTGGGTAATGGTAAGGGTGAGAAGATTTAGGGTAAGGGTTACGGTAAGGGTTAGGTAACGCAGTGTACAACCTGGGATGTCACACGCAGAGCTGCCTCTGGCAAGGTGAGTGAGGAACAGATGTAGCAGTTGTTGTGTTGTAGGTCTCACTGTTCCTCTAGGCATCCCCTCTTTGTCTTTTAGAGGTGTTGTAGCTGTTTGAAGAGGGTAGATTGAAGCATCTGCCTCGGGGGCTGGTAAGCGGCAGAGGTAAGGGAGCAGATGAGAGTAACTTACCTAGTTGTGCTGTGTCTTTGGATGCTGCATCGGCCTATGCGTTTCTTTTTCTTTCACAGGTGTCTCGCACAGGCTCAAAGGAGCAAACTGCACTCTGAAGAGCTGTGTAAGAAGAGGGGCTGGTCATGAGCTGGGTTGGAGCAGAACGACCAAGTAGCACAAGGTGACTATGAAAGGTGTCCGTCTTGCTTTGCAGGTGCCGTGGCAGGCTCTCCACAGAAGTGGATAAGGATATGAGATAAGGCCAGAGAGCGACAAGGAGCGGCACGTGCAGGGATGGTTTTGAAGCGCTGCGGTGGCTTACTCTTCTGTTCATCAGGTGCCACAGGCAAGGTGGGTTGTAACATCAGTCCTTATATTTGCATGAAAGCAGTTCACTTGAATGCCACAGTGCATCTGAGTAGGGTGTTCTAGCAGAACAAGCTTGTCTGGCACAGCGGTGCCTGATGGCAGTGTGTTTCCTCAGGTGAAGAGGTGCCTGAAGCCCCATCCTATCTAGCCTGCACACAATTATCTGAGAATGAAAGCTGCTTTCCAGTAATTCAGAAAGCCAAGTTACGTCTCAGCCTTGAGCATCTCGGGCTTTTGGGCTTTTTTTTTTTTTTTACAGACACTGTAACATTTGGCACCAGCACTAATACTTTTTTTGGCATATGTTTAGTGTTTGGGGCCTGTGTCTGGGATTTGGGCCCTGTCTCATACCACTGGGGCTTTGTCCTGGGTTTTGGAGCCTGCCTCTAGAGTTCAGGGCCTGTGATTAGGCTTTTGGGGTCTGTGTCTGGGGGCCGGTATCTGGGGGCAAGGGGGGAGCTGCTTGTAGACCCTTGGGGCCGGCATTGAGGGGGTTGGGAGCTGACTCTACACCTTTGGGGCCTGCTTCTGGGGGCGGGGTGGGGTTGAGACCAGCATCTGGGGGAGGGGTGGGAGCTCTTTGTATTCCTTTGGAGCCTGTGTCGGGGGGCCGGGGGGGGGGGGTGGGGGAAGGGGAGGGTTGGTTGGGAGGTGCTTGTACACTGTTGGAGCCTGGGTTGAGGGAGGAGGTTTGGAGCTGCTTCTACACCTTTGGGCCTGGCATCGGGGGTAGGGGGTTGGGTGCTAGTTGTAGGGGCCTGTGTTTGGGGGGGGGGGGGCTTGGGACCTGCGTCTGGGGGAGGGGTGGGAGCTGCTTGTACACCTTTGGGGCCTGCATGTGTGGGGGGTCAGGGCCTGTGTCTAGCGGGCTGGGAACTGCTTGTACAATGTAGGAATCTGTTTCTGCAGGGTGGCTGGGAGCTGTTTGTACAACTTTGGGGCCAGCATCTGGGGGTGGCTGGGAGCTGCCTGTACACTGTAGGGGCCTGTGTTTGTGGGGGCCTTGGGGGCCTCCCTCGGGGGGGGGGGGGGAGGGTTGGGAGCTGCTTGTATAGGGTAGGGGGCCTGCCTGGCAGGGGTTGGGAGCTGCTTGTAGAATTTGGGTCGCTGTGTCTGGGAGGGCGGTTGGGGCCTGTGTCTCAGGGGTGTTGGGAACTGGTTGTACACCTTTGGGTCCTGTCTCAGGGGGGGAGCTACTTGTACACTTTTGGGGTCTGTATTTGAGGGGGGTTGGGAGCTGCTTGTGCACTTTTGGACCTATGTTTAGGCTGGTTGGGAGTTGCTCATGCATTCTAGGTGCCTCCCTTTTGAGAAGGGTTGGGGCCTGCATCTGTGGGTGGTTGGGAGCTGCTTGTACACTATAGGGGCCATGGTCTTGGAGGGGGGTCTGGGCTGTTTATACACCTTTGTGGCCTGTGTTTGGGGGGGGGGGGGGCCTGTGCCTGGGAAAGTTGGGAGCTGTTTGTTCACTCTAGGAGCCTCCATTTGGGGGTCTTTGGGGCCTCCCTTTGAGGGGGAGGGAGTTGGGAGTTGGTTGTACACCTCCGCATCCCGTGTCTTGGGGGGGGTGGGGGGAGTGGGATCGGTCTCTGAAGGGGCGGGTTGTGAGCTGCTTGTACACCTGTGTCGGGGGGAGGGTAGGGGGGTTGGCGGGGGTCGGGTCCGGGTCTTGGGCCAGTGTCTGGGTGGAGTCCAGTTCTTGGGAGGGGGTGGTGGGGTAGGAGCTGCTTGTGGGCAGTTGGGGTCTGCATCTGGGTGTGGTTGGTGCCTGCTTCTGTTGGCAGTTTGGGGCCTGCTTGTAGACTTGTGCAGCCTGGGTTTGGGGGCTTTTCTGTAACGTTTGGGGCCTGCATTTTTGCTTTGGGATGCATCTTGAGCTTTTGAGGCCTAGCAGTAGCATTTGGGGCCTGCATCTGGGGCTTTTCTGTAGCATTTTGGTTGCGTATTTGTGATTTGGGGCCTGTATCGTGGGTTTTGCCTTTTTTGTAGTTTCCATCTTTGTGTGTGTGTGTTTCGTTGTTGGTTGTCTGGGGTTAGGGGCAGTTTGGGGTTTGGATTAAGGTCAGTGTCATTAGCGTTAGGGGGTTGATAATAAGGGTTAGGGTTGTGGTTAGAGTTGTTAGGTTTAAGGGGAATAAGGATTTCAGGGTAAGGGGATCAAGGTTGTGGGAATAAAAATGTTGTTTTTGCGCAGTTACATCCTGTAGAGGGAAGGAAGGTGGTATTGAGATATGCTTGCAGTGATAAGACAGCTTAACAGTGTGAAATGAGTTCATCTGATTCGTGTCAATATGGAACAATGCTAGGGCCGCATGATATGATGAAAAGTCTGAGAAAACCAGAGTGGTTAATATATATAGTTCTTGTATCTTGCAAAGGAATGGTCCAGCAATTCGGGTCAATAGGGGATAAGAGAACAAAGGGGTTTCAGAATAACTGCTAACTATTACAACTGTTGCATGGGACACTATGCAAGTGTCTGCCATCCAGCCAAGATGGACAAAGGAGATGGACAAGAGAAAAGCCTGGGAGGAAGACTACGAGCCTTCAGTACGAGCGGCCCCCAGAGGGACCACCGGAGACTGATAACGCCTGCACCAGTGGGAGGGTTTGGATTCTGGGAACTAATTAGAATAACCCTGCCTTTTGTAGAAGTAGTAATGAATATGTATTAGCCTAGCAGCATAAAAACCAGCCGCCTGATGTAACTTGTGTGCGTCTTGGTGGAGCAGAGACTCCTGGCGCACCCAGCGCTGCTTGCTTACCTCTATTCATTTAATAAATTGTAAATTTCAATTGCAATCCTATTTGGGACCCAGTCATTTATTACTAGTGGGGGCTCGTCCGGGAGGGCTTTGGTTCCTGATTTCTGGTTTGATCTAGGAGAGGCACCCCCACCATTTGGTGGCTGCTGTTTGAGTCAGGTCGGAACTAATGGCATCTTAAACCTGAATAAAGGTAAGCAAAGTTTCTGATTCTTTTTTTCAGCTCCCTTGCCAGCTGCAGCACTATATTTTGCCCATAATTGTGTGTGTGAAGATCCGAACGAAGATGACGGAGTCGTAAGCATTTAAAGCGTATACCGTTCGGTTGGGTGGGGTTCGGTTGCCTGTGTGTGTAAGAGTGTGACTGAGATGGAACTTAGTTCCGAAGCGATTGTGGAGGTCTTCTAACCGCGGTTCCAATCTCCCGTGAGGGACTTGGCCGGTGAAGGACCGAAGGGATTCCTATAGGATTTGTGGGTGTGTGATAGGTCCTCGACCCCCTGCAAGACACTCTTACTAAGGTAACCAAGGGCTGTGGGAATTGCCATAGTAAAATTCCTAGATGGGTCAGACAAAATCAAAGACCAGAGACCAGAAGAAAGGGAGCAAATTACCAGTCATACCACCAGAAAGTCCATTAGGAATAACGATTAGAAATTGGAATGATAGGGACCCCAGAAAAGGAAAAAGTAAATTAAAAATGGTCCAGTATTGTGTGACAGAATGGCCAAAGGAGCCTTTAAGACTACATGTCTTTTGGCCTGTTTTTGGATCCTTCAAAGACTGGATTTGCCAGGCCTTAAATATCCATGTTAATTCAAAGGAAGCTTTTAGCCAGGAAGAAAGTGATTATGCAGGATTATGGATCAGGAGGACTTCACGTCCTTTTCCAGCCTCAATATTTACACTAAAAGCAGGTAAGAAATTTGAAGAACAAGAAGAACATGAAAAAGAAAAAGAAGATAAACGTGAGCCGTTGGATAAGCTACCACCTCCATATCCTAACAATCCACTCCCGGCGGCTCCCCCTCCAGTGGCTGTGGTATCGCCACCAGTACCACCGTTGCCCCAGCTTCCACCACCAACAGCACCAGAATTAGACCGACCTCCGGCCGCATGCAGGAGAAGTAGGACGGATGTATCTGAGAGGGCTTCTCTATATCCCTTAAGGGAGGTAACTGGTGTATAACTGGTGCGCGTCTTGGTGGAGCAGAGACTCCCGGCGTACCCAGCACTGTTTGCTTACCTCTATTCATTCAGTGAATTGTAAACTTTGATTGTAATCCTATTTGGGACTTTTATTTATTATAACAGACAACCTTGTAAAATGCAGACAACCAGAATCCTTACAGCAATTAGGTGGAAATCACGGCGTAAGAAACATTACCACCTCAAAGAGTAAAAACCTCAAAAGAAATGTGACTTGTAACAGGCCAGCAGCTGTGTATTTTCTGTGAAGCACCAGCTAGATTATGAACCTTGAATAGCACAGTTAAAGGGGAAACGGAAGGGTCCCGGTCCTCGGCAGAAAAAAAAAGTGTATAAACTGTGTATGGAATTAGTAGGCACCCTCCTGCTTGTGGGACACCCGCCATTGTAATCTCGAATAATAATGCTACTGTACTGAGATCCTCGACTCAGCCTATGCTATTTGCTACAGATTGATTCAGGGTTTTAAGGTTTCAGGGATTGGGCACTAGGGTTGGGTTTCAGGGTAAGGGGTTTCAGGGTTTATGTTTAGGATTTTAAGGTTTTTAGGGTTGGAGTTTTAACGGTTAGGGTTTTAAGGATTTGGGGGTTAGGGTTTTAAGGGTTTCAGGGTTAGCGTGTTAGGGTATTAAAGTTTTTTGGGTTGTAGTGTTGATATGTTTTTTAGGGTTAGAGTCTTAAGGTTTTATTTTTGGTCAGTTATTTACGGTTAGGGTTTTAAGATCTTTTTTTTGTTTTGATTTGTTTTTTTTTTTTCAGGTTAGTTTCTCCAGGTCCAGGGTTTTGAGTATCCTAATTTTGGGGGTTTGGATTTTGAGCATCTTAATTTTTGGGGTTAGGCTTTTGTGTGCCCTAATTTTTTGGGATCGGCTTTCAAGCATCCTAAGTAGTTGGGTTAGGGTTTTGAGCATCTTAATATTTTGGGTCCGGGTAATGAGCATCCTCAGTTTTCAGGATAGGGTTTTGAGCATCTTAATGTTTCCAGGATAGGGTTTGGAGCGTCCTAATGTTTTGGGTTGGGGCTTTGAGCGTCCTAATGTTTTTGGGTTAGGGTTTGGAGCGTCCTAAATTTTGAGGATAGGGTTCTGAGCATCTCAGTGTTTCCAGGATAGGGTTTTGAGCGTCCTAAGTATTTGGGATAGGTCTTTGAGCTTCCTAATGTTTTCCGGATAGGGTTTGGAGCATCTTAATGTTTTGGGTTTGGGTTTTGAGCGTCCGAATGTTTTTGGGTTAGGGCTTGGAGCATCCTAATGATTTTGGGTTAGGGCTTTGAGCGTCCTGTTTTCGGGATAGGGTTTTGAGCGTCCAAAGTTTTTGGGTTTGGGTTTTGAGCGTCCAAAGTGTTATAAGTTGCCCCCTTAATTAATTTTCAGAGAGCATTGTATTAATCATAGAAAGGAATTTATTGAGTAAGCAAACATCAAGCAAAACAGCACTGGGCAGCCGGGGAGTCTCAGCTCCGCCAACGGCATGCACCTCACCCCTGCCAGGGTCCCTTTTTATACCTTGCTAATTCTGGGATTACTCAGCACATCCTGGTATATTCTGCGACTGCGCGCACTGTTGCTATGTTCCCTCAACATAACCCTAAAATTAACCGTAACCATTACCCTAACACTTATCCTTACCTAACCCTAACCCTAACCCTTACTCTAACTTTTAACCCTGACCCATAACCTTAGACTTCCCCTACCCTTACCCTTACTCTTCCCCTTACCCTAACCCTTACCCTTACACTTACGGTTACCATTAACCTTACCCTTACCCGAACACTTACCCTTACCCTATCCCTTACACTAATCCTTATCCATACAACTTCCGCTTACCCTAACACTTAACCTTAACCTAACCCTAACCCTAAACCTTACCTGAACCCTTACCCTGACCCTTACATTAACCCTAACCCTAAAACTTAACCTTAACCTTACCCTTAACCTTAACCTAATACTTACCCTTACTTTTCCCTCACCCTAACCCTAAAATTAACCCTAACCATTACCCCAACACTTACCCTTACCCTAACCCTTACCCTTACCATAACCCATACTCTAACACATACTTCTACCCGTACCCGTACCCTTACCGTAACCCTTACCCTTACCGTTACCGTAACCCTTACCCTTACCCTATCCCTTACCCTTAACCTAACCCTAAACCTTACCCTTATCCTAACACTTACCCTTACCGTAAACCTTACCCTTTCTGCTACACTTACCCTTAGCCTAAATCTAAACCTTACACTTACCCTTAGCCTAACCCTCGCCCTTACCATTACCCATACCCTTATTCTTACCCTTACCGTAACCCTACGGTTACCATTAACCTTACCCTTACCCTAACACTTATCCTTAACCTAACCCTTACCCTAAACCTTACCCCAACCCTTACCCTGACCCTTACATTAACCCTAACCCTTACCCTAAACCTTACACTTACTTTTAACCTTAACCTTACCCTTAACATTAACTTAATACTTACGCATACATTTTCCTGACTTTAACCCTAAAACTAACCCTTACCCTAACCCTTACACTTACCCTAACCCTAACCCTAACCCTTACTCTAACCCTTACCCTGACCTGTACCCTTACACTTACCCTTACCCTTATACTTACCCTAATTCTTACCCATACCATAACCCATACCCTAACACATATTTGTACCCTTAACCTTACCCTTACCCTTACTCTATCCGTTACCCTTACGCTTACCCTTAACATAAACCTTACCCTTGACCTTACCCTTACCATAAGCCCTACAACAACACTTACATATACACTTACGCTTACACTTACCCTAGCAATTACTCGTACAATTACCCTTACCCTTACCCTTGCCCTTAACCTAAGCCGAAACCTTAAACCTTACAGTAAACCTTACCCTTTCTGCTACACTTACCCTTAGCCTAAATCTAAACCTTACACTTACCCTTACTGTAACCCTCACCCTTACTGTTGCCAATACCCTTACTCTTACCCTTACCCTAACCCTTCTCCTTACACTTACTGTTACCTTTAACATTACCCTTACCCTAACATTTACACTTATCCTTATCCATACCCTTACCCTTACCCTAATCCTTACCCTTAACCTAACCCTAACCCTAAACCTTACCCCAGCCCTTACCCTGACCCTTACATTAACCCTAACCCTTACCCTAAAAGTTACACTTACTCTTAACCTTAACCTTACCCTTAACTATTACCCTAACACTTACCCTTATGTTTCCCTCACCCTAACCCTAAAATTAACCCTAACCATTACCCTAACACTTACCCTTACCCTAACCCTTACCCTTACCATAACCCATATCCTAACACGTACTTGTAGCCTTAACTTTACCATTCCCCTTACCCTTACCTTTACTGTCTCCGTTACCCTTACACTTACACTTAACATAAACCTTAAAGTTAACCTAACCCTTGTTATAAATGGATCAGGATTCAAATTAGGATTAAATAAAAAAATAGGATTTATTGAAAGAATATAAAGGAATAGAGGTAAGCAAACAGCGCTGGGTGCACCGGGAGTCTCCGCTCCACCAGGACGCACACCAGTTACATCAAGCAGCTGATTTTTATGCTCCTAGACTAATACATATTCATTACTACTTCTAAAAAAAATAGATTATTAAAATTAGCTTCCGGGGTGCAGTCCCTCCTACTGGAGCATGCGCAGTCTCCTCTGGGGTCTCTTCTGGGGGTCTCTAGGGGTCTTTCATGCTGAAGGCTCGTAGTCTTCCTCTCCCCCTTTGTACTTACTTGGCACCATACCAAGTTTATAGAACATTCTCTTCAAGACTTGTCTCCCAGCCGTCCTTCAGCTTCTTTTTCCTTCCTCTTAATCTCTCGGCCCCCCTAACCAGATACCAAAGATCCGCATAGTATCCCATAACAGTCACTAGTTGTTATCAGTTGTTCTGAAACTCCCAGACATCAAACACAAACAGCTTCACGAGTAATTAAAACATTCTTCCCCAGCCATTCACAGACACATCTATAGCAGTGTTAGAAATAGAAGTCTGGAATAACAAAAGCAAACAGGTTCATAAATTTAAGGAGTGATAAATTGACTAGAATGAGGGGGAGACTGGGACACACTGCAGCTGAGGTTCAAGAATTAAATTGCCAGTGCAGGGCCCAGAGGCAGACAGGATTCAAACAGAATTGTTCTTTATGGACACGAATTGTTAAAACATTCCTCACAATCCCTTATCTTCTTTTTAACATCCCCAATTCGTGTCTCTTCTGTTATTAATAATTGGATTTCATCAGTTTGTTCTTGGAGGGTCCAATTCTTAAGCATCATAATTGACATATTCCCTTCTTTTTTTAATGAAGTTATTACAAATGTACTATTTATCACCCGGTGTGTTAATAATGTAAGACAAGGTATCATACAAGGTACAAATAATAACGTAATTACACCACATAACAATAAAAATAACACTCTTTTGACCCATGGTCCACCAGGCAGCCATGAAAATAAATCCCATTCCATATCCTTCCAGGTTTGTGTTTGCTCGCTCACCTCCCCCCTCCTTCTCTGGGATGGGAGAGAGAAATGGGAAAGTGAAGCCTGTGAGTTGAGATAAAAACAAGAAGATAATAACAATAATGATGATAATAGTACTACTAGTAATAATGTGTACGAAACAAGTGATGCACAATGCAATTGCTCACCACCTGCTGTCCGATGCCCAACCTAACCCCGAGCAGTCCGGCCCTCCTCCCAGCCTGCCTGCTGGCAGGACAGTGAGAAGCTGAATTTGGCTTGGTCCTTGGCTTGGTGTAAGCACTGCTCTGTAACAATTAAAAACAATTAAAACATCAGCATATTATTAACATTCTTCTCATCCTAAACCAGAACATAACATTCTATCAGTTACTAGGAAGAAACACCTTTTCATCAGTCTTTAAACAGTAATTACTAAAGTTAAATTTTCCACAGACTTCTCCTTCTTGTGCTAGCAAACAATCCAAAGCTAGGCAATTTTGATACAAAGCAGTTCTCATCTTTATAACTCATTTAGATCAGTTCTCATCATTTATAACTATTTCTATTACAGCTAATAACCTAATTATTCTATTAAGTATATATACTGAGGTCCTATAGCCCCAGGATCTGTCTTCTGCCCATGTAGCTGGATCATAATAGGCAAACGCCTTCAGGGTCGATTCAGGCTTGTGTTACCGTTCGGCCTGTCAGGGTGATCCAGCTCCTGTAAAACGAATCACAATTTTATATAGGTTTAAAAAAGAGGTTTTTTATGTTATTTTCTCGGGACAACCTGATCTTAGTGTGGGAGAAGTCCGGTCGAGGCCCTCTCATTCGGCAGTCAATACCGATAGGGGTTGCCTCCCTCGGTAGACCATACACACCACAGTGGAGGGTCCTGCCCCAGTCTTGCCTTCTCCCTTTTCTCCCTTTAGGCTTGTCCTTTTTATTTGGCATCCTTAATTCATGCAGAGCCTCGTTGCCAGAATATTAGTTCTCCCTTAGCTTGAGTTTCAGTTTCCCAGGAGCGGACTCAACCCTCCAAGTTTCAGTAGTTACTGGTCCTTTTATTCTGGATGCGTGGGTCCCTTTCTGCAGTTCTCACAGCTGTTTCAGTAGTCAGTAAAACAAGGTACAGGCCCTCACATCGAGGGTTCAGTGATTCTTCCCTCCCGTGGCTGCTTGTTGAAACACTTTATTTTTTATCTTCTGACAAGTTAAA
The DNA here is from genome assembly GCF_964211825.1 of Aythya ferina. NCBI lineage: Eukaryota > Metazoa > Chordata > Aves > Anseriformes > Anatidae > Aythya > Aythya ferina. The sequence continues at coordinate 48,281 of NW_028181272.1, read as the reverse complement.
TAACAGTTATTTAATTTGCTTTGCCGTATGGCCCTTTCCAGGTTCCTGTAGCAGGATTCATCTGATAGAATTTCAGGTTGATACAGATTTGACTACAGGGTTTTGGCATTCATCACTATCTCCACAGTTTCACAGCTGGACAGTCACATTCATTTATGTTGCATTCCTTCAGGGGCTCATCACCCCAGTCCTTGCAGTCTCTCTGCTGGTTACACACTTTATTGATATCTATGCATTCTCCACTTCTGCACTTGAATTTGCCAGGTCCAGAGCACTGAATAACATTGTTACAGTTTGCTTCATCAGTGCCATCCAGACAGTCTCTCACACCACTGCACTGCCTACTCCCATGGACACAGTTCACATCTGAACTGGTCTGGCCTACAGGTCCAGGAAGGGCAGTTAATTTCATCTCTTCCATCCTTACAGTAAGGATCTCTATCACATCGCCACAATTCTCTTCATCTTCTCCACTGTCACAGTCTTTTTCACCATCACATTTCCATGACACTGTTCTCATATGACACAGCTCAGCACTTTCATCAGACCCATCTTCACAATCCAGATCCCCATCACACTGCCATCTGTTTGGCACACACTGACCACCGTTGCACACAAAGTCAGATTCAGCACACATCTTCTTCACACATCTTCTTCACACAAACACTCTCATCACTGCCATCTGAGCAGTCTTCACATTTTACTCTAGCACCGTCGGCAGCAGTGCACAGTCAGGCGAAGGCGAGCAGCAGGCAGAGCGCCTCGCCTCGCACCGTCACCTGTGTCACTTATACTACTCCTATTACCCATGCTGTTAGTGTCAGTGGCATCCTCCTTTTCTTTTTGCCACTGACCATTCACCACAAATGGATGAGACACATGATTACTAGTTAGGAAAGAGAGTGTAACGTCTGCTATATGGCTGCAGGCAGTGCCAGCTGCAACCTTAGGTTTGTGAAAGAGCCTGCTGGTGGTCATTTGGCAGTGTAATCTGCGTCTCTGCACTCCTGCCCTGCAATAGAGCTTAGTCGTCATTAGTAACAGTTATAACACCGATCTGGGGACTAATAGTCTTTTTTGCATTGCAAGATAAACCTTTTATAAAAAGAATGCTAGAGTGAAGCAGCACAGCCGCTGCTGCCGCTGCCTCCATGGTTACGTCAGACAGGCTGCAGGGTCCTGATGTCCGCCCCTCTGCTCTGTGCCGACTGGCCACACGGTGAGGGTCGGCTACCGGTGTCCACTGACGCCTCTGGTCTCCCGTAGCAACTCGATCTTGGATGTCCCGCAATTACTTCAATTCCCCGCGTTTTCCGGCTTCTGTCCGGTCTATTCTGTGTCTCTCAGAGCCGTCCGTGGCTCTGCAGCGTCTCTCAGGGCTCTCTCCGTCCAGCGGTAGTCCCTCCGTAGTGTCTCGGGTCTCCCAGCGCCACTCCAGTCTCTCGGCACCGCTCCGGTCTCTCGGCCTGTTCAGGTCTCAGCGAGTCCAGGTCTCGGCCTGTGCAGGCCTCATATGTTGCAGAAAGCATGTCATATCATGCTCCTGCCTTTTTCTTGTCACAGTCAAAACATTTAAGAGCAAAAATAGGATACACAAGATACACAAGATACACTGGGCACCACCACTCAAAACTTGGATAAAACAGCACTTCTTTTCAGTCTGTCAAGCACTTCGTTCGTCTCTGCCCACTCCCCTTGTGGAGAGTACGGAACAACGGATCGGAACTCTGCACTCGCTTTGCAGCAACGCTGCGTCTCACTCACACAGCACAATCGCACACGGAGGCCTCCAGCACATCTCATTCATACCACAGGAATATAATTTAGAATGATAACCAACCAAACAAGTATTGTCTCTGACTGTGTTCTTCGTGAAGTGACTTGTAACACTTTGTTTCAAACCCTTACATTTACACAAATACTTTCAACACAAAATACATACAATATGCAAATATTACAATATACAAAATGTCAACACAAAATACATACATAAAAACACATACAATTATTAACACTCCAGTTAGTATCCCTGCAGCAGCTGAAAACATACCGTTTGTCTGCAGTTTCAGGAGATCTTTGCTCCTGCGGTGAGCAGCTGAGAGTGGAGTCCCCTCCGAGCAAAAACGCTCAGGGTGCACCTAGGGGCGTCCGCGCTGCAGCCGATCCCGCAGCCGAGCAGAGTGTCTCCTGCCTGGCTCACCAAAATGACTCACAGAAAGCTGACTCCACAATCAGTAAGATTGTAAAGTAGGTATGTTTACTCAGTTCCATGCAGCACGGGGCGGGTAGTCCCACCAAAGTCGTGCACGCCTAACGTGGCAAATTGCTCTAGTAAAGAGTTACATATACATGAACATTCCTATACATATACATATTCCTAAGCTGTCCCTTTGTGAGCAGTCCTCCTTATCTCAGACCCCTTGATTAAAGTCCGAACCATGAGGTTGTTTTTGATCTGGTTTTCGGGGTCCGAGAGGCTCCTGTTATCTGGTGGTATAAGTGCAGCACAGGCACAAATGTAGCACATATTCATTCTTAATCAATTGCTCTCAAATTTCTAATTCCAATGTTTCAGCTTGCTCTTTTCTGGATCCATGGGTATTCTACTATTAATGTTCAAAGCCTGACAGACCCCGTCCTCCGTGGATCAAAATACATGGGGTCTTAAGAGTTCTTTTGGTCATTCTATCATATAATACAGGATCATTTTTAATTTACTCTTTAATTTTCTGGGGCCCCTATTGTTCCAATTTCTAATCATTATTCGTAATGGACTTTTTGGTCATATATCTGGTAATTTGCTCCCTTTCTGGTCCTTGGTCTTCGATTTTATCTGACCCATCCGGGAATTTTACTAGTGGCAATTCCCACAGTCCTTGGTTGCCCCTAGTGAGAGTGTCTTGCAGGGGGTTTAGGACCTATCACCCACCCACGTATCCCTCTCTTCACCAGCCCAGCACCCCCGACAGGAGATTAGAACTGGTGAGAAAACAAAAAGACCTCCACACGGACTTTAGAAGTCTCAGTTACACTCTAACACACAAACACTAGCAACCGCACCTTTACCCAACCGGACGGTATCTTACGAATCAGTCGAATTCATCCAGAATCCAACTGGACGGTATCCACAAGCATCTCTGCTGTCTTCTATGAAAGAATATAAAGGAATAGAGGTAAGCAAACAGCGCTGGGTGCACCGGGAGTCTCCGCTCCACCAGGACGCACACCAGTTACATCAAGCAGCTGATTTTTATGCTCCTAGACTAATACATATTCATTACTACTTCTAAAAAAAATAGATTATTAAAATTAGCTTCCGGGGTGCAGTCCCTCCTACTGGAGCATGCGCAGTCTCCTCTGGGGTCTCTTCTGGGGGTCTCTAGGGGTCTTTCATGCTGAAGGCTCGTAGTCTTCCTCTCCCCCTTTGTACTTACTTGGCACCATACCAAGTTTATAGAACATTCTCTTCAAGACTTGTCTCCCAGCCGTCCTTCAGCTTCTTTTTCCTTCCTCTTAATCTCTCGGCCCCCCTAACCAGATACCAAAGATCCGCATAGTATCCCATAACAGTCACTAGTTGTTATCAGTTGTTCTGAAACTCCCAGACATCAAACACAAACAGCTTCACGAGTAATTAAAACATTCTTCCCCAGCCATTCACAGACACATCTATAGCAGTGTTAGAAATAGAAGTCCGGAATAACAAAAGCAAACAGGTTCATAAATTTAAGGAGTGATAAATTGACTAGAATGAGGGGGAGACTGGGACACACTGCAGCTGAGGTTCAAGAATTAAATTGCCAGTGCAGGGCCCAGAGGCAGACAGGATTCAAACAGAATTGTTCTTTATGGACACGAATTGTTAAAACATTCCTCACACCCTTATCATAAGCCATACAACAACACTTACATGTACACTTACGCTTGCACTTACCCTAGCAATTACTCGTACAATTACCCTTAACCTTACTATTAAGCTAACCCTAAACCTTACCCTTATCCTAACACTTACCCTTATCCTAAACCTTACCCTTTTTGCTACACTTACCCTTTGCCTAATTCTAAACCTTACCCTAACCCTCACCCTTACCCTTACCATTATACTTACTTTTACCCTTGACCTAAACCTTACCCCAACCCTTACCCTGACCCTTACATTAACCCTAACCTTACCCTAACCCTAACTCTAATCCTAACCCTTAACCTAAACCTTACACTTAATCTTACCTTTAACCTTACCCTTAAACTAATACATACCCTTACCTTTCCCTCACCATAACCCTAAAATTAACCGTAACCATTACCTGAACACTTATCCTTACCTAACCCTAACCCTTACTCTAACTTTTACCCTGACCCGGACCCTTAGACTTCCCCTTCCCCTTCCCCTTACTCTTCCCCTTACCCTAACCCTTACCCTTACACTTACGGTTACCATTTACCTTACCCTTACCCTAACACTTAACCTTAACCTAACCCTTACCCTAAACCTTACCCCAACCCTTACCCTGACCCTTACATTAACCCTAACCCTTACCCTAAACCTTACCCTTACTCTTAACCTTAACCTTACCCTTAACATTCACCTAATACTTACGCATACATTTTCCTGACTTTAACCCTAAAAATAACCCTAACCATTACCCTAACACTTAACCTTACCCTAACCCTAACCCTTACTCTAACCCTTACCCCGACCTGTACCCTTACACTTACCCTTACCCTTATACTTACCCTAATTCTTACCCATACCATAACCCATACCCTAACACATATTTGTACCCTTAACCTTACCGTTACCCTTAACCTTACCCTTACCCTTACTCTATCCCTTACCCTTACCCTTACGCTTACCCTTAACATAAACCTTACCCTTGACCTTACCCTTACCATAAGCCATACAACAACACTTACATGTACACTTACGCTTGCACTTACCCTAGCAATTACTCGTACAATTACCCTTAACCTTACTATTAAGCTAACCCTAAACCTTACCCTTATCCTAACACTTACCCTTATCCTAAACCTTACCCTTTCTGCTACACTTACCCTTTACCTAATTCTAAACCTTACCCGAACCCTCACCCTTACCTAAATCTAACTAAAATCTAACCATTACCCTAACCCCTCACCCTTACAATGTACATATTTTTACCCTTTACCTAAACCTTTACCCCAACCCTTACCTTGACCCTTACATTAACCCTAATCCTTACACTAAACCTTACACTTACTCTTAACCTTAACCTTAGCTGTAACCTAATACTTACTCTTACGTTTCCCTCACCCTAAACCTAAAATTAGCCTAACCATTACCCTAACACTTACCCTTACTCTAACCCTTACCATGAACTTAAGTGTAAGTGTTAGGATAACGTTAACCTTAAGGGTGACCCTTAAGCTTATCCTTAATGTTTATGGTTAGGTTAAGGGTAATTGTACGAGTAATTACTAGGATAAGTGTAAGCGTAAGTGTACATGTAAGTGTTGATGTATGGCTTATGGTAAGGGTAAGGTAAAGGGTAAGGTTTATGTTAAGGGAAAGTGTAAGAGTAACGGATAGAATAAGGGTAAGTGTAATGGTTAAGTGTTAGGGTAATGGTTAGGGTTAATTTTAGGATTAGGGTGAGAAAAATGTAAGGTTAAGTACTAGCTTAAGGTTAAGGGTAAGGTTAAGGTTAAGAGTAAGTGTAAGGTTTAGGTTAAGGGTTATGGTTAATGTAAGGTTCAGGGAAAGGTTTGGGGTAAGGTTTAGGGTTAGGTTCAGCTTAAGGGTAAGGGTTGGGGTAAGGTTAAGGGTATGGATAAGGATAAGTGTAAGGGATAGGGTAAGGGTAAGGGTTAGCGTAAGGGTAAGATTAATGGTAAGGTTTATGTTAAGGGTAAGCGTAAGGGTAACGGATAGAGTAAGGGTAAGGGTAACGGTAAGGTTAAGGGTAAAAATATGTGTTAGGGTATGGGTTATGGTATGGGTAAGAGTTAGGGTAATGTAAGGGTAAGGGTGAGTGTAAGGGTATGGGTCAGGGTAAGGGTTAGAGTACGGGTTAGGGTTAGGGTAAGGGTAAGTGTTAGAATAATGGTTAGGGTTAATTTTAGGGTTAGGGTGAGGGAAACGTAAGGGTAAGTATTGGGTTAAGGTAAGGGTAAGTGTAAGGTTTAGATTTAGGCTAATGGTAAATGTAGCAGAAAGGGTAAGGTTTACGATAAGGGTAAGTGTTAGGGTAAGGGTAAGGTTTAGGGTAACATAAAGGGTAAGGATTACGGTAAGGGTAAGGGTACGGGTAGAATTTGTTAGAATATGGCTTATGGTAAGGGTAAGGTTTAGGGTAAGAGTAAGTGTAAGTGTATGTGTAAGGGTACGGGTCATTGTAAGGGTTAGAGTAAGGGTTAGGGTAAGGGTAGGTGTTAGGGTAATGGTTAGGGTTAATTTTAGGGTTAGGGTGAGGGAAACGGAAGGGTAAGTATTAGGTTAAGGTTAAGGGTAAGGTTAAGGTTAAGAGTAAGTTTTAGGGTAAGGGTAAGGGTTAATGTAAGGGTCAGAGTAAGGGTTAAGGTAAGGTTTAGGGTTAGAGTTAGGTTAAGGTTAAGTTTTAGGGTAAGGGTAAGTTATATGTATAAGGATAAGTGTAATCGTAAGTGTTAGGGTAAGTGTAAGGATAAGGATAAGTGTACAAGTCAGGGTAAGGTTTAGAGTTAGGATTAGGGTTTGGGTTAGGGTAAGGGTAAGTGTTAGGGTAATGGTTAGGGTTAATTTTAGGTGTAGGGTGACGGATAAGAAAGGGTAAGTAGTAGGTTAAGGTTAAGCGTAAGGTTAAGGTTAAGAGTAAGTGTAAGTTTTAGGGTACGGTTTAGGGTTAATGTAAGGGTCAGGGTAAGTGTTTGAGTAAGATTTAGGGTTAGGGTAAGAGTAAGTATATGGGTAATGGTAAGGGTAAGTGTTAGGGTTAGGGTAAGTGTAAGGTTTAGATTTAGGCTAAGGGTAAGTGTAGCAGAAAGGGTAAGGTTTACGGTAAGTGTAAGTGTAAGGATAAGGTTAAGGTTTAGGCTTACGTTAAGGGTAAGGGTAATGCTTTGGTAAGGGTAAGAGTAAGGGTAAAGGTAAGGGTTACGGTAAGGGTAAGGGTACTGGTAGAAGTATGTGTTAGAGTACGGCTTATGGTAAGGGTACAAGTAGCTCCCCCCCCAGAGACAGGACCCAAAGGTGTACAACCAGTTCCCAACACCCCTGAGACACAGGCCCCAACCCCCCCCCCCAGACACAGGGCCCCAAATTCTACAAGCAGCTCCCAACCCCTGCCAGGCAGGCCCCCTACCCTATACAAGCAGCTCCCAACCCTCCCCCCCCCCGAGGGAGGCCCCCAAGGCCCCCACAAACACAGGCCCCTACAGTGTACAGGCAGCTCCCAGCCACCCCCAGATGCTGGCCCCAAAGTTGTACAAACAGCTCCCAGCCACCCTGCAGAAACAGATTCCTACATTGTACAAGCAGTTCCCAGCCCGCTAGACACAGGCCCTGACCCCCCACACACGCAGGCCCCAAAGGTATACAAGCAGCTCCCACCCCTCCCCCAGACGCAGGTCCCAAGCCCCCCCCCCCCAAACACAGGCCCCTACAACCAGCACCCAACCCCCTACCCCCGATGCCAGGCCCAAAGGTGTAGAAGCAGCTCCAAACCTCCTCCCTCAACCCAGGCTCCAACAGTGTACAAGCAGCTCCCCGACACAGGCTCCAAAGGAATACAAAGAGCTCCCACCCCTCCCCCAGATGCAGGTCTCAACCCCACCCCGCCCCCAGAAGCAGGCCCCAAAGGTGTAGAGTCAGCTCCCAACCCCCTCAATGCTGGCCCCAAGGGTCTACAAGCAGCTCCCCCCTTGCCCCCAGATACCGGCCCCCAGACACAGACCCCAAAAGCCTAATCACAGGCCCTGAACTCTAGAGGCAGGCTCCAAAACCCAGGACAAAGCCCCAGTGGTTCGAGACAGGGCCCAAATCCCAGACACAGGCCCCAAACGCTAAACATAGGCCAAAAAAAGTATTAGTGCTGGTGACAAATGTTACAGACAGGCCCAAAAGCCCGAGATGCTAAAGGCTGAGACGTAACTTGACTTTCTGAATTACTGGAAAGCAGCTTTCATTCTCAGATAATTGTGTGCAGGCTGATTAAGGAGGTATTGGGGAGGCAAGGACAATCCCCAGACAAGGACTGTATAACTCGAAACAAGACACTGGAACTCATGATAAGGAAGCGGCAGGCGGACAGAGAAACGAATGTAAGGACTATAACTCTCGAAACTGGACATTGGAATTCATTATAAAGATACAACAAACGGGAGAATTAGCAACAACCAGCTCTTGCAATTAAGAAACATGCCAATTCAGCAGATTCCTGACCAAAGGTGAAAAGTACACTGTGAGGAAGACTCGGGGTCTTCCTCCCAAAGACCCCTGCCCACGTCCCAAAGACCCCTGCCCACAATTCTTGGAAGGCTCTGCGCAGGCGCAAGGTGCCAAAAGGCTAATTAGCATGAGAAGCGAGGGAAGGCGGGGATAGGTAATGCATATGTATAGGTGCTTGTAGAATATTGATAGATTGATTGTATAAATTCAAGACTGCTTTCTGCTTTGGGTATGCACGATAGGTGGAGAGATCCCCCGTGCATCCAGCGCTGCAATAAAGAATATACCACTTAAAGGAATTTCGGCTTTGATCTTTGAATGAATTTGGCGACCCAGATGGGACAACCTCTCTGCCGGACCGCAGGACCTGCTGGGAACAGGACTCCCTAGGGTACCCCCGGGATTTCCCAGAGGGACTCCTCGACTCACCGGATCACTGCGGAGGCAGACAAGGACCCCATCATTGTAAGTGAGTATATTCTCTATTCTGGTTTGGTTTTCTGGTAGACCGGTCATCTGGAACTGTCTGTAAGTCAGAAGGTGATCTTCTGCGAGGCAGTGTTTGGTATATACTTTGTGGTTATCACCATAAGTACATGTTTGGGGACCTTAAGGAAGGAGCTCGCTTTAAGGTCCGTCTGGAATTGTGCTGTCTATTTCGATTTTCTGACTCATGGAGTATGGTATTTAACTCTGGTTATTGTTACTGCGATTTTGGCTATTTTCCTGGTGGTAATAGTAGGTTCGTGGCATTGTTATAAGAAAGATATCGTTACGGTGTTACACAGTTCGGTTTTCTGACTTATCGCATGTGGAATTTGACTCTGACTATTGTTACTGTGATTTTGGCAATATTGCTGGTAATAGTAGTTTTGTGGCATCGCTACTGAAAGATATTGCGTGCCCGTATTTTTGTGAGTGATACGTTTTGTGATACGCTTTTGTAAGTAACATGTGTATTCTGAAAGTGTAAACTGGAAACTGGGGGGGCAAACAAGCAGTGAAATTTTAAAGAAAAGTGTGTTAGGATGTGTTTTAAGTCACTGGAAGGATATTGGAGGATCTGCCGGTGGAAGTGTGAACAGGAAAACATTGATAAAATATCGTAATCAGTGGTGGCCGCTTTATAAGCTGGAATGTGGAGAAAAGTGGCCCCTAAATGGAACTTTAAACTATAATATTTTGCTACAGTTAATGTTGTTTTTTGAGAAGCAGAACAGGAGGAAATGTTGTATACTGATGTTTCAGCATCTTGGTGGGAAAAGGTAGGGAATTAAGTTGGCCCCTGACTGAACCTTTGATGTTGGCATTAGAGAAGTACAGGCTGGAGAAAGATAAAGGAAGTGTTAAAAGGGTTGTTGAAAGTGTTAAAGGTGTTTGAAGTTGAATGAGCAGGGAAAGAGGATGTAGGAATGTTAATAGTTCTGCCTCTGCCCGAGGCAGAGATCTTAAAATCATGGGTGTTAGCCCTTTAGGGCAAAGGGACCATGATCGGTCCGAGAGAGTTGTCACAGAAACAGAAAAGAGGTCAACTCTAAAACAACCTGAGTTCATGTGCGAGCTCAGATTGCTGATGGGACCGTTCAGGGAACTGTGGACAATTGCATTCCCCTGACCGACCCCCACTAAGACCCGAATCATCCTGAAAATTATGAGCGGTTAAGTAAATACTAAAACCTGGATGAATTGGGAATTGAGAATATGCTTCCAACAAGGTCTAAAAGAAAGCCCTATGGAATTTTTGGACCAACTCTGAAATGTAATGAAAATAAATAAATAAATAAATAAATAAATAAAACAAAACGGTTTGGACCTGGCTTTGGAGGACAAATTGACTAGCCTTTTCCTAGGGTAATCAACCCCTGATTTCAACAGGAATAACGGGGACCTGGGGAATCTACCCTAGCAGATCCTCCACTGGTTATAATGAAGCTAGGGGAGGAATGGAAGTGAAATTTCTTATTGCTATGGGGCAACGTATTCAGTTCTAAATCAAGCATTAATGCCTTCACAGAATTATTATGTTAGGGTAAAAGGTGTGTCGTGGTTTAACCCGGCCGGCAGCTAAACACCACGCAGCTGTTCGCTCACCCTCCCCCTCCCTCTCTGGGACGGGGGAGAGAAATGGAAAGTGAAGCCCGTGAGTTGAGATAAAGACAGTTTAATAAGACAAAATAATAATAATAATAATAATAATAATAATAATAATAATAATAATAATAATAATACAATGATGATAATAGTACCACTACTAATAATGTGTACAAACAAGTGATGCACAATGCAATTGCTCACCACCCGCTGACCGATGCCCAGCCTAATCCCGAGCAGTCCGGCCCCCTCCCCCTGGCTAGCCACCCCTATGTATTGTTTAGCCTGACGTCAGATGCTATGGAATACCCCTTTGGCTAGTTTGGGTCACCTGTCCTGGGTCTGTCCCCTCCCAGCTCTTACTGCACCCCCAGCCTGCCTGTTGGCAGGACAGAGCAAGAAGCTGAGATGTCCTTGGCTTGCTATAAGCATTGCTCTGCAACAATTAAAACATTGGGGTGTTACCAGCACTCTTCTCACCCTAAGCCAAAACATAGCATTCTCCCAGCTACTAGGAAGAAAATTAACTCTGTTCTAACTGAAACCAGGACAAGGTGTAACCGAAAAGGCTTATTTTTGTGAACCTTTGAAGTACAAGTTAGGGAAACAATGGGGCATACACAGATTTTTATCTATGCCTAGCTCCTCATGGGCACTCTTAGGTAGAGATTTATTAGAGCAAGTAGGAGCAGAAATTGTCTTTGAAAAAGGGAAAATGGAATTAAGAACAGGAGAAGAACAACTAATAAATGTGTTAAGCTTGGCACTAATACAAACTGACCCTAAAAGTGAAATACCTTTAGAGATCACAGATCAAGTATGTCCAGGAGTTTGGGCTACCGAAGTCCCTGGAAGAGCTAAAAATGTGACCTTAATAATTATTAAATTAAAGCCAGGAGAGAAACCCGTTAAGGTTAAGTAATATCCTTTGAGGATAGAAGATAGGAAAGGAATTAAAGAGATAATTGATCAATTTTTACAGTATGGATTATTGATCGAATGCGAATCAGAATACAATGCACCCATATTGCCAATTAAAAAGGCAGATGAAAAAGCTATAGGCTAGTTCAGGATTTGAGGGCCATAAATAAAATCACTGAGGATATACATCCAGTAGTGGCAAACCCTTATACTTTGCTGACTAAATTAAAGAATAGTCAAGTCTGGTTTACTGTACTGGATTTAAAAGAGGCCTTCTTCTGCCTAGGCTTAGCCACAGAAAGCCAAAACCTATTCGCCTTTGAATGGGAAAATCCCGATTCAGGCAGAAAGACGCAGCTTACGTGGACATTACTACCTCAAGGATTCAAGAATAGCCCCACTATTTTTGGAAACCAATTAGCAAGGGAACTCGAAACATGGATACCTCCGGACACTGAAGGTGCTTTGTTACAATATGTAGATGATCTCTTAATAGCTACCGAGACTAAAGGGAGTTGTATTCAATGGACTATAAGTCGTCTTAATTTTCTGGGTTTAAATGGATATCAAGTCTCTTGACAGAAAGTCCAGCTGGCTCAACAAAGTGTGACCTATCTGGGATTTGACATTTCGGAAGGACAACGAGAACTAGGAACTGAACATCAGGAAGTCATTTGCCGGACTCCAGAACCTCAAATGGTAAAGGAGCTACAAAGCTTTTTAGGAATGACAGGTTGGTGTCGCCTTTGGATTTATAATTATGGACTATTGGTAAAGCCTCTATGTGAATTGATAAAGATTAACCAGTCAAAGTTAGTCTGGACTGGAGAAGCACAAAAAGTCTTTAAACAACTTAAACAAGAATTGATGATTTTGAAATATCAAGCAATATTGGTAGAACAGGACGACGTGGAAATTGTGATAATTCATATTGTGAATCTAGCCTCTTTTCTTAGTGATGCTCCGGCACAAGCTGCGATTCACGATTGTTTAGAAACTCTAGAGACTGTGTATTCCAGACGACCAGACCTTAAGGAGGAGCCCATGGAAGATGCGGAAGAAACTTGGTTCACGGATGGGAGCAGTTTTGTTACGCAAAGACAACGTAAAGCTGGATATGCTATAACAACTACTCAGCAGGTAATCGAGTCTAAGCCTTTACCCCCTGGAACATCAGCTCAAAAGGCGGAGATAGTTGCTCTCACGAGAGCATTGGAACTGGCAGCGGGAAAAAGGGTAAATATTTGGACAGATTCTAAATATACATTCGGCGTGGTACATGCTCATGGAGCAATTTGGAAAGAACATGGATTGCTGACCGCTCAGTGAAAACACAAAGTATGCTGAAGAAATTTTAAAATTGTTAGAGGCTGTAAAACAACCAGAAAAGGTAGCTATCATGCATTGTCAGGGACACCAAAAGGGGAACAGCGATTTTGAAATTGGAAAATCGATTGGCAGAGGCTAAGCAGGCAGCTGAAATAACTGAGGTGAAGGCATTGTCTTTGATACCAGACGGTAAAATCCAAACTATATCCAAATTAGACAAAAGAAGACTTAAAATTAATTGAAGATTTGAAAGGTAAAATGAAACCAGATGGATGAGTATATTTAAAAGATAATCACATAGTAATACCCTCTAGTTTGACATGGCCCATAGTTCTTACAGAACACAATAAAACGCATTGGGGAGCTGGCACACTGCGTAAGAGCCCGAGTCAGACTTTAGTGGGGCGATATGATAAAACAAGTAACTCAACAATGGAGCATTTGCTTACACAATAACCCCAATACCAAGGATAGAATAAAATTTGGAATAATCGGTAAAGGAAATTATTCGGGGCAACAGTGGCAAATTGATTTTTCAGAACTCCCTAGAAAAGGGGGGTATCATTATTTACTGGTTCTGACTGACACATTTTCAGGAAGGCCTGAAGCCTTTCCCTGTCGAACAAGCAAAGCAAGAGAAGTGGTTAAAGTCTTGTTAAATGAAATAATACCATGCTTTGGGATTCTAGTAGCAGTGTCTTCTGATAGAGTTTCACATTTTTGTGCACAAGTGGTAGAACAGATAAGTAAGATTCTAAAGATAGATTGGCAACTGCATACTCCTTATAGACCACAGGCAAGTGGACAGGTAGAAAAAAGGAACCATTTAATTAAACAATAAATAGCTAAAATTGGATAAGAAGCTAATTTGTCATGGCCCCAATCCCTCCCTTTAGCATTACTTGGAATTAGAGTTAAACCTAGAATAAAAGGAAATTTGAGTCCCTTCAAAATCTTATATGGAAGGCCATAGCAATTTCTATTTAGTGGAGAGGACCTAACGCAGTTAGGATCAGAATATTTATATGCTTATATAACTGAACTTCAGAAACAATTAAATAAAGTACTTACATTTGTTTTAGGGACCAGGGCTAGAGGGTTGGATCAACCAATCCACCCCTTGAAGCTCGGGGATTATATATATATAAAGACTTTTTCAGGACAACCCGTGCAGGAAAAATGGAAGGAAAGTGGATGGGACCATACCAAGTATTACTGACAACACACACCGCCATTAAGATTAAGAAGCAAGCAGCTTGGATCCACAATTCAAGGGTGAAGAAGGCCCCGGCGAGGATATGGACCACCACTCCAATTGGACCAACAAAATTACGGTTTTCCAGATCCTAATGATTGCAGGGGTGCGGTTCTCGGATTTGGGGTGGGCAACTTGGGATGAGAACTTACACCTGACCTTAATACAAACAATTTCTCAAGTAACTAATAAGACGAACTGTTGGGTATGCACCCATCTGCCACAGCATGGGAATAAGGGTGTATCGTTAATTGGGATTCCCTTGCCTGCAAACTTATCTTGGACTAATTTGTGGGAAAACACATCTCGGGGTCGAAAACATTAAGCAGTTTTGGAACTAGAAGTGAGTAGCTTCATGCCGTTAGAATCCTATTATGTATGTGTACAAAGGTGTAACCCGCCTAAGGGTATAGGAAAACAGCATTGTATAAATACGGATACTACTTATGTGGGAAATCAGACGTCTTGTAATTGAACAATTGATATTAGTACGACTAGCGGCTGGGCAAATTCAACCAGCTGGACGGTTCCAGAAGGAAAAGGGTGGTATTGGCTATGCAATGATACAGCCTGTAAGGTCTTGCCTGAGAATTGGAAGGGAACTTGCACTCTTGGAGCGGTAGTCCCCAATATGACAGTACATGATGTAGTGCCTCGAGGTTACTTGAGAAATCATATCCGGAGAATCAGATGAAAAATTAACAATCCATTGGTAGAGAGACACACCCCTTTTCATAGTTTTGTGCGATGGTTTATCCCATGGTTAGGAGTGAGTGAATTGGAAAAGGCAATAGTTAATATTTCTGCAATTACAGAGAAGTTAGAAAACAAAATTCTGGATGCTATAAAGGCTCAACAAGAAGAGATATCTAGTTTATCACAGGTAGTGTTACAAAATCGGATGGCCCTAGACTTGTTACTGGCCACTCAAGGGGGAGTCTGTACAGTAATAAACACAAGTTGTTGTATGTATGTAGATCAGAGTGGAAGGATCTCTACCGACCTGGAAGAAATATGGAAGCAGACCAGGATCCTACATGAGATCAGTAAAGATGATCTTTCATGGAGTTTTAGTGAACTATGGAATAAGTTAACCTCCTGGTTGCCCAATTTCCAATGGTTGAAACAAGTATTCATTGCTCTAATCGTATTAGTAGTGTTAGGAATATTTGTGTGCATGTTGTTTAGATGCCTGCTTTGTTGTGTTACTGTAAATAAAGAAAGTATCTGATGCAAAAGAATTTGCATGGGAAAAGAAAAGGGGGGATTGATTAAGGAGGTATTGGGGAGGCAAGGACAATCCCCAGACAAGGACTGTATATCTCGAAACAAGACACTGGAACTCATGATAAGGAAGCAGCAGGCGGACAGAGAAACGAATGTAAGGACTATAACTCTCGAAACTGGACATTGGAATTCATTATAAAGATACAACAAACGGGAGAATTGGCAACAACCAGCTCTTGCAATTAAGAAACATGCCAATTCAGCAGATTCCTGACCAAAGGTGAAAAGTACACTGTGAGGAAGACTCGGGGTCTTCCTCCCAAAGACCCCTGCCCACGTCTCAAAGACCCCTGCCCACAATTCTTGGAAGGCTCTGCGCAGGAGCAAGGTGCCAAAAGGCTAATTAGCATGAGAAGCGAGGGAAGGCGGGGATAGGTAATGCATATGTATAGGTGCTTGTAGAATATTGATAGATTGATTGTATAAATTCAAGACTGCTTTCTGCTTTGGGTATGCACGATAGGTGGAGAGATCCCCCGTGCATCCAGCGTTGCAATAAAGAATATACCACTTAAAGGAATTTCGGCTTCGATCTTTGAATCAAGGCTAGATAGGATGGGGCTTCAGGCACCTCTTCACCTGAGGAAACACACTGCCATCAGGCACCGCTGTGCCAGACAAGCTTGTTTTGCTAGAACACCCTACTCAGATGCACTGTGGCATTCAAGTGAACTGCTTTCATGCAAATATAACGACTGATGTTACAACCCACCTTGCCTGTGGCACCTGATGAACAGAAGAGTAAGCCACCGCAGCGCTTCAAAACCATCCCTGCACGTGCCGCTCCTTGTCGCTCTCTGGCCTTATCTCATATCCTTATCCACTTCTGTGGAGAGCCTGCCACGGCACCTGCAAAGCAAGACGGACACCTTTCATAGTCACCTTGTGCTACTTGGTCGTTCTGCTCCAACCCAGCTCATGACCAGCCCCTCTTCTTACACAGCTCTTCAGAGTGCAGTTTGCTCCTTTGAGCCTGTGCGAGACACCTGTGAAAGAAAAAGAAACGCATAGGCCGATGCAGCATCCAAAGACACAGCACAACTAGGTAAGTTACTCTCATCTGCTCCCTTACCTCTGCCGCTTACCAGCCCCCGAGGCAGATGCTTCAATCTACCCTCTTCAAACAGCTACAACACCTCTAAAAGACAAAGAGGGGATGCTTAGAGGAACAGTGAGACCTACAACACAACTGCTACATCTGTTCCTCACTCACCTTGCCAGAGGCAGCTCTGCGTGTGACGTCCCAGGTTGTACACTGCGTTACCTAACCCTTACCGTAACCCTTACCCTAACCCTTCTCACCCTTACCATTACCCAAATCCTTACCTTTACTTTTTCCTTACCCTTACTCTTTCCTTTAACCATAACCTTACCCTTACCCTATACCTTACTCCAACCCTTCCCCTTACCTTCCCCTTCCCCTTACACTTAACCTAACCCTTACCCTTCTGCTTCCCCTAAAACATATCCTAACACTTTCCCTTACCCTTAAACTTACCCTAACCCTTACTATTACCCGTACAATTACTCTTGCCCTAATCCTTGCTTGCACCCTTACACTTATCCTAACCCTTACCCTTACTCAAACCCTTACTCTAACCCTTACCCTGACCCGTACCATTTCCCTTACCCTTACCCTTATTCATACCATTACCCTTACCCTTAACCTTACCCTTACCCTAACACTTACCCTAACCCTTAACCTTTCTGCTACACTTACCCTTTTCCTAAACCTAAACCTTACCCTTACCCTTAACCTAAGCCTAAACGTCAAACCTTACCGTAAACCTTACCCTTTCTGCTACACTTACCCTTAGCCTAAATCTAAACCTTACACTTACCCTTAGCCTAACCCTCACCCTTACCATTACCCATACCCTTATCCTTACCCTAACCCTTACCTTTACACTTACGGTTACCATTAACCTTACCCTTACCCTAACACTTATCCTGAACCTAACCCTTACCCTAAACCTTATGCCAACCCTTACATTAACCCTAACCCTTACCCTAAACCTTACACTTACTCTTAACATTAACCTTACCCTTAACCTTTAGCTAATACTTAACCTTACGTTTTTCTCACCCTAACCCTATAATTAACCATAACCATTACGCTAACACTTAACCTTACCCTTAAAATAAGCCATACAACAACACTTAAATGTACACTTACGTTTACAGTTACCCTAGGAATTACTCGTTCAATGACTCCTACCCTTACCCTTACACTTACCCTTACCCTTACCCTTCTCCATACCATTACCCTTACCCTAAACCTTACACTTACCCTTATCCTTACCCTAACCCTCACCGTTACCATTAACCATACCCTTACTCTTCTCCTTACCCTAAACCTTACCCCAACCCTTACCCTAACCCTTACATTAACCCTAACCCTTAACCTAAACCTTACACTTACTCTTAACCTTAACCTTACCCTTAAACTAATACATACCCGTACATTTCCCTCACCATAACCCTAATTTTAACAGTACCCATTACCCTAACACTTATCCTTACCTAACCCTAACCCTTACTCTAACCCTTACCCTGACCTGTACCCTTACACTTACCCTTACCCTTACACTTACCCTAACCCTTTCCCTTACCATTACCGATACCCTTACCCTTACCCTTACCCTTACCCTTACCCTTACCCTTACCCTTACCCTTACCATTACCATTAACCTAACCCTTATCCTAACACCCTTACCCTAATCCTACACCTTTCTGCTACACTTACCCTTAGCCTAAATCTAAACCTTACACTTACCCTTACCCTTTCCCTCACCCTTACCATTACCCATATCCTTACTCTTCCTTTTACCGTTATCATTAACCTTAACCTTACCCTATCCCTTACAATTATCCTTGTCCATACAACTTACCCTTACCCTAACACTTACCCTTAACCTAACTCTACACCTAAACCTTACCTGAAACCTTACCCTGACCCTTACATTAACCCTAACCCTTATCCTAAACCTTACTCTTAACCTTAACCTTACCCGTAACCTTAACCTAATCCTTACCCTTACGTTTCCCTCACCATAAGCCTAAAATTTACCCTAACCATTACCCTAACACCCTTACCCTAACCCTTACTCTAACCCTTACAATGACCCATACCCTTACACATACACTTACACTTACTCTTACCCTAAACCTTACCCTTACCCTAACACTTACCCTTATCGTAAACCTTACCCTTTCTGCTACACTTACCATTAGCCTAAATCTAAATCTTACACTTACCCTTACTTGAACCGAATACTTACCCTTACGTTTCCCTCACCCTAACCCTAAAATTAACCCTAACCATTATTCTAACCCTTACCCTCACCCATACCCTTACACTCACCCTTACCCTTACATTACCATAACTCTTACCCACACCATAACCCATACCCTAACACATATTTGTACCCTTAACCTTACCGTTACCCTTACCCTTACCCTTACTCTATCCGTTACCCTTACGCTTACCCTTAACATAAACATTACCATTAATCTTACCCTTACGCTAACCCTTACCCTTACCCTATCCCTTACACTTTTCCTTATCCATACCCTTAACCTTACCCCAACCCTTACCCTTAAGCTGAACCTAACCCTAAACCTTACCCCAAACCTTTCCCTGAACCTTACATTAACACTAACCCTTAACCTAAACCTTACACTTACTCTTAACCTTAACCTTACCCTTAACCTTAAGCTAGTACTTAACCTTACATTTTTCTCACCCTAATCCTAAAATTAACCCTAACCATTACCCTAACACTTAACCGTTACACTTACCCTTATTCTATCCGTTACCCTTACGCTTTCCCTTAACATAAACCTTACCCTTGACCTTACCCTTACCATAAGCCATACAACAACACTTACATGTACACTTACGCTTACACTTACCCTAGCAATTACTCGTACAATTACCCTTACCCTTAACCTAAGCCGAAACCTTAAACCTTACAGTAAACCTTACCCTTTCTGCTACACTTCCCCTTAGCCTAAATCTAAACCTTACACTTACCCTTACTGTAACCCTCACCCTTATCATTACCAATACCCTTACTCTTACCATTACCCTAACCCTTACTCTAACCCTTACAATTACCCGTACTTTTACACATACCCTTACACTTACCCTTACTCTTAAACTTACACTAACCCTTACCCTTAACTAAATCTAACCCTTACACTAAACATCATCCTTACCCTTACCATTATCCCTTCTCTTACCCTTATCCTAAACGTTTCCCAAACCCTTACCCTTACATTAAACCTAACCCTTACCATAACTCTTAACCTTATCCTTAAACTTAACCTAATACTTACCCTTCCGTTTCCCTCACCCTAAACCTAAAATTAGCCTAACCATTACCCTAACACTTACCCTTACTCTAACGCTTACCCTGAACTGTACCCTTACACTTCCACTTACCCACTTAAGTGTAAGAGTTAGGATAACGTTAACCTTAAGGGTGACCCTTTAGCTTATCCTTAATGTTTATGGTTAGGTTAAGAAAAAGGGTAATGGTTTGGTAAGGGTAAGGTTAAGGGTAATTTTACGAGTAATTGCTAGGGTAAGTGTAAGCGTAAGTGTACATGTAAGTGTTGTTGTATGGCTTATGGTAAGGGTAAGGTCAAGGGTAAGGTTTATGTTAAGGGTAAGCGTAAGGGTAAGGGATAGAGTAAGGGTAAGGGTAAGGTTAAGGGTAACAGTAAGGTTAAGGGTACAAATATGTGTTAGGGTATGGGTTATGGTATGGGTAAGAATTAGGGTAAGTGTAAGGGTAAGGGTCAGGGTAATGGTAAGAGTAAGGGTTAGGGTTAGGGTAAGGTTAAGTGTTAGGGTAATGGTTAGGGTTAGTTTTAGGGTTAAAGTCAGGAAAATGTATGCGTAAGTATTAGGTGAATGTTAAGGGTAAGGTTAAGGTTAAGAGTAAGTGTAAGGTTTAGGGTAAGGGTTAGGGTTAATGTAAGGGTCAGGGTAAGGGTTGGGGTAAGGTTTAGGGTAAGGGTTAGGTTACGAATAAGTGTTAGGGTAAGGGTAAGGTTAATGGTAACCGTAAGTGTAAGGGTAAGGGTTAGGGTAAGGGGAAGAGTAAGGGGAAGGGGAAGTCTAAGGGTCCGGGTCAGGGTAAAAGTTAGAGTAAGGGTTAGGGTTAGGGTTCGGTAAGGATAAGTGTTAGGGTAATGGTTACGGTTAATTTTAGGGTTATGGTGAGGGAAACGTAAGGGTATGTATTAGTTTAAGGGTAAGGTTAAAGTTAAGATTAAGTGTAAGGTTTAGGTTAAGGGTTAGGGTTAGAGTAAGGGTTAGGGTTAGGGTTAGGGTTAGGGTAAGGGTTAGGGATAATGTAAGGGTCAGGGTAAGGGTTGGGGTAAGGTTTAGTTTAAGGGTAAAAGTATAATGGTAAGGGTTAGAGTGAAGGTTAGGGTAATGGTTAGATTTAGGTAAGGGTGAGGGTTAGGGTAAGGTTTAGAATTAGGCAAAGGGTAAGTGTAGCAGAAAGGGTAAGGTTTAAGATAAGGGTAAGTGTTAGGATAAGGGTAAGGTTTACGGTTAGCTTAATAGTAAGGTTAAGGGTAATTGTACGAGTAATTGCTAGGGTAAGTGCAAGTGTAAGTGTACATGTAAGTGTTGTTGTATGGCTTATGGTAAGGGTAAGGTCAAGGGTAAGGTTTATGTTAAGGGTAACCGTAAGGGTAAGGGATAGAGTAAGGGTAAGGGTAAGGTTAAGGGTAACGGTAAGGTTAAGGGTACAAATATGTGTTAGGATATGGGTTATGGTATGGGTAAGAATTAGGGTAAGTATAAGGGTAAGGGTAAGTGTAAGGGTACAGGTCAGGGTAAGGGTTAGAGTAAGGGTTAGGGTTAGGGTTAGGGTAAGGTTAAGTGTTAGGGTAATGGTTAGGGTTAGTTTTAGGGTTAAAGTCAGGAAAACGTATGCGTAAATATTAGGTTAATGTTAAGGGTAAGGTTAAGGTTAAGAGTAAGTGTAAGGTTTAGGCTAAGTGTTAGGGTTAATGTAAGGGTCAGGGTAAGGGTTGGGGTAAGGTTTAGGGTAAGGGTTAGGTTCAGGATAAGTGTTAGGGTAAGGGTAAGTTTAATGGTAACCGTAAGTGTAAAGGTAAGGGTTACGGTAAGGGTAAGAATAAGGGTATGGGTAATGGTAAGGGCGAGGGTTAGGCTAAGGGTAAGTGTAAGGTTTAGATTTAGGCTAAGGGTAAGTGTAGCAGAAAGGGTAAGGTTTACGGTAAGGGTAAGTGTTAGGATAAGGGTAAGGTTTAGGGTTAGGTTAAGGGTATGGGATCGGGTAAGGGTAAGGGTAAGGGTAAGGGTAAGGGTAAGGGTTATGGTAAGGGTACGGGTACGGGTAGAAGTATGTGTTAGAGTATGGGTTATGGTAAAGGTAAGGGTTAGGGTAAGGGTAAGTGTTGGGGTAATGGTTAGGGTTAATTTTAGGGTTAGGGTGAGGGAAAAGTAAGGGCAAGTATTAGGTTAAGGTTAAGGGTAAGGTTAAGGTTAAGTGTAAGTTTTAGGGTAAGGGTTAATGTAAGGGTCAGGGTAAGGGTTCAGGTAAGGTTTAGGGTTAGGGTTAGGTTAAGGTTAAGTGTTAGAGTAAGCGTAAGTAGTATGGATAAGGATAAGTGTAAGGGATAGGGTAAGGGTAAGTGTTCGGGTAAGGGTAAGGTTAATGGTAACCGTAAGTGTAAGGGTAAGGGTTAGGGTAAGGGGAAGAGTAAGAGGAAGGGGAAGGGGAAGGGGAAGTCTAAGGGTCCGGGTCAGGGTAAAAGTTAGAGTAAGGGTTAGGGTTAGGGTTCGGTAAGGATAACTGTTAGGGTAATGGTTACGGTTAATTTTAGGGTTATGGTGAGGGAAACGTAAGGGTATGTATTAGTTTAAGGGTAAGGTTAAAGTTAAGATTAAGTGTAAGGTTTAGGTTAAGGGTTAGGGTTAGGGTTAGGGATAGGGTTAGGGTTAGGGTTAATGTAAGGGTCAGGGTAAGGGTTGGGGTAAGGTTTAGTTTAAGGGTAAAAGTATAATGGTAAGGGTAAGAGTGAAGGTTAGGGTAATGGTTAGATTTAGGTAAGGGTGAGGGTTAGGGTAAGGTTTAGAATTAGGCAAAGGGTAAGTGTAGCAGAAAGGGTAAGGTTTAGGATAAGGGTAAGTGTTAGGATAAGGGTAAGGTTTAGGGTTAGCTTAATAGTAAGGTTAAGAGTAATTGAACGAGTAATTGCTAGGGTAAGTGCAAGCGTAAGTGTACATGTAAGTGTTGTTGTATGGTTTATGATAAGGTTTAGGTTAAGGTTAAGGTTTATGTTAAGTGTAAGTGTAAGGGTAACGGAGACAGTAAAGGTAAGGGTAAGGGGAACGGTAAGGTTAAGGCTACAAGTACGTGTTAGGGTATGGGTTATGGTAAGGGTAAGGGTTAGGGTAAGGGTAAGTGTAAGGGTACGGGTCAGGGTAAGGGTTAGAGTAAGGGTTAGAGTTACGGTTAGGGTTAGGGTAAGGGTAAGTGTTGGGGTAATGGTTAGGGTTAGTTTTAGGGTTAGGTTGAGGGAAACGTAAGGGTAAGTGTTAGGGTAATGGTTAAGGGTAAGGTTAAGAGTAAGTGTAAGCTTTAGGGTAAGGGTTAGGGTTAATGTAAGGTTCAGGGTAAGGGTTGGAGTAAGGTTTAGGGTTAGGGTTAGGTTAAGGGTAAGGATTAGGGCAAGGGTAAGGGCATGGATAAGGATAAGTGTAAGTGTTAGGGTAAGGGTAATGTTAAAGGTAACAGTAAGTGTAAGGAGAAGGGTTAGGGTAAGGGTAAGTGTAAGAGTATTGGTAATGATAAGGGTGAGGGTTACAGTAGGGGTAAATGCAAGGTTTAGATTTTGGCTAAGGGTAAGTGTAGCAGAAAGGGTAAGGTTTACTGTAAGGTTTCGGCTTAGGTTAAGGGTAAGGGTAAGGGTAAGGGTAATTGTACGAGTAATTTTAGGGTTAGGGTAAAGTCAAGTGTTAGGGTAATGTTTAGGGTTAATTTTAGGGTTAGGGTGAGGGAAACGTAAGGGTAAGTATTAGGTTACAGCTAAGGTTAAGGTTAAGAGTAAGTGTAAGGTTTAGGGTAAGGGTTAGGGTTAATTTAAGGGTCAGGGTAAGGGTTGGGGTAAGGTTTAGGGTAAGGGTTAGGTTAAGGGTAAGTGTTAGGGTAAGAGTAAGGTTAATGGTAACCGTAAGTGTAAAGGTAAGGGTTAGGGTAAGGGTAAGAATAAGGGTATGGGTAATGGTAAGGGTGAGGGTAACAGTAAGGGTAAGTGTAAGGTTTAGATTTAGGCTAAGGGTAAGTGTAGCAGAAAGGGTAAGGTTTACGGTAAGGGTAAGTGTTAGGATAAGGGTAAGGTTTAGGGTTAGGTTAAGGGTAAGGGATAGGGTAAGGGATAGGGTAAGGGATAGGGATAGGGTAAGGTAAGGGTAAGGGTTAGGGTAACAGTAAGGGTAAGGGTACGGGTAGAAGTATGTGTTAGAGTAGGGGTTATGGTAAGGGTAAGGGTAAGGGTTAGGGTAAGAGTAAGTGTAAGGGTATGTGTAAGTGTACGGGTCACTGTAAGTGTTAGAGTAAGGGTTATGTTAGGGGTAACTGTTAGGGTAATGGTTAGGGTTAATTTTAGGGTTAGTGTGAGGAAAACGAAAAGGTAAGTATTAGGTTAAGGTTAAGAGCAAGTGTAAGGTTTAGGTTAAGGGTAAGGGTTAATGTAAGCGTCCTGGAAAGGGTTCAGGTAAGGTTTAGGGTTAGAGTTAGGTTAGGGTTAAGTGTTAGGAAAAGGGTAAGTTGTATGTATAAGAATAAGTGTGAGAGTAAGGGTATTGGTAATGATAAGGGTGAGGGTTAAGGATAAGGTATAAGGATAAGAGTATTTTAATTTTTTAATTCAATTAATTTTAAATTAAAATTTTTTAATTTAATTAATTAATATTTTAATTGTACGAGTAATTGTTAGGGTAAGTTTAAGCGTTGTTGTATGGCTTATTTTAAGGGTAAGGTTAAGTGTTAGCGTAATGGTTATGGTTAATTATAGGGTTAGGGTGAGAAAAACGTAAGGTTAAGTATTAGCTTAAGGTTAAGGGTAAGGTTAATGTTAAGAGTAAGTGTAAGGTTTAGGCTAAGGGTTAGGGTTAATGTAAGGGTCAGGGTAAGGGTTGGGGTAAGGTTTAGGGTAAGGGTTAGGTTCAGGATAAGTGTTAGGGTAAGTGTAAGGTTAATGGTAACCGTAAGTGTAAAGGTAAGGGTTACGGTAAGGGTAAGAATAAGGGTATGGGTAATGGTAAGGGTGAGGGTTAGGCTAAGGGTAAGTGTAAGGTTTAGATTTAGGCTAAGGGTAAGTGTAGCAGAAAGGGTAAGCTTTAAAGTAAGGTTTAAGGTTTAGGGTTAGGTTAAGGGTAAGGGTAAGGGTACGGGTCAGGGTAAGGGTTAGAGTAAGGGTTTGAGTAAGGGTAAGGGTAAGGGTTAGGATAAGTGTAAGGGTGCAAGCAAGGATTAGGGCAAGAGTAAGTGTAAGGGTAATAGAAAGGGTTAGGGTAAGTTTAAGGGTAAGGGAAAGTGTTAGGATATGTTTTAGGGGAAGCAGAAGGGTAAGGGTTAGGTTAAGTGTAAGGGGAAGGGGAAGGTAAGGGGAAGGGTTGGAGTAAGGTATAGGGTAAGGGTAAGGTTATGGTTAAAGGAAAGAGTAAGGGTAAGGAAAAAGTAAAGGTAAGGATTTGGGTAATGGTAAGGGTGAGAAGGGTTAGGGTAAGGGTTACGGTAAGGGTTAGGTAACGCAGTGTACAACCTGGGACGTCACACGCAGAGCTGCCTCTGGCAAGGTGAGTGAGGAACAGATGTAGCAGTTGTGTTGTAGGTCTCACTGTTCCTCTAAGCATCCCCTCTTTGTCTTTTAGAGGTGTTGTAGCTGTTTGAAGAGGGTAGATTGAAGCATCTGCCTCGGGGGCTGGTAAGCGGCAGAGGTAAGGGAGCAGATGAGAGTAACTTACCTAGTTGTGCTGTGTCTTTGGATGCTGCATCGGCCTATGCGTTTCTTTTTCTTTCACAGGTGTCTCGCACAGGCTCAAAGGAGCAAACTGCACTCTGAAGAGCTGTGTAAGAAGAGGGGCTGGTCATGAGCTGGGTTGGAGCAGAACGACCAAGTAGCACAAGGTGACTATGAAAGGTGTCCGTCTTGCTTTGCAGGTGCCGTGGCAGGCTCTCCACAGAAGTGGATAAGGATATGAGATAAGGCCAGAGAGCGACAAGGAGCGGCACGTGCAGGGATGGTTTTGAAGCGCTGCGGTGGCTTACTCTTCTGTTCATCAGGTGCCACAGGCAAGGTGGGTTGTAACATCAGTCGTTATATTTGCATGAAAGCAGTTCACTTGAATGCCACAGTGCATCTGAGTAGGGTGTTCTAGCAAAACAAGCTTGTCTGGCACAGCGGTGCCTGATGGCAGTGTGTTTCCTCAGGTGAAGAGGTGCCTGAAGCCCCATCCTATCTAGCCTTGATTCAAAGATCGAAGCCGAAATTCCTTTAAGTGGTATATTCTTTATTGCAACGCTGGATGCACGGGGGATCTCTCCACCTATCGTGCATACCCAAAGCAGAAAGCAGTCTTGAATTTATACAATCAATCTATCAATATTCTACAAGCACCTATACATATGCATTACCTATCCCCGCCTTCCCTCGCTTCTCATGCTAATTAGCCTTTTGGCACCTTGCTCCTGCGCAGAGCCTTCCAAGAATTGTGGGCAGGGGTCTTTGAGACGTGGGCAGGGGTCTTTGGGAGGAAGACCCCGAGTCTTCCTCACAGTGTACTTTTCACCTTTGGTCAGGAATCTGCTGAATTGGCATGTTTCTTAATTGCAAGAGCTGGTTGTTGCCAATTCTCCCGTTTGTTGTATCTTTATAATGAATTCCAATGTCCAGTTTCGAGAGTTATAGTCCTTACATTCGTTTCTCTGTCCGCCTGCTGCTTCCTTATCATGAGTTCCAGTGTCTTGTTTCGAGATATACAGTCCTTGTCTGGGGATTGTCCTTGCCTCCCCAATACCTCCTTAATCAATCCCCCCTTTTCTTTTCCCATGCAAATTCTTTTGCATCAGATACTTTCTTTATTTACAGTAACACAACAAAGCAGGCATCTAAACAACATGCACACAAATATTCCTAACACTACTAATACGATTAGAGCAATGAATACTTGTTTCAACCATTGGAAATTGGGCAACCAGGAGGTTAACTTATTCCATAGTTCACTAAAACTCCATGAAAGATCATCTTTACTGATCTCATGTAGGATCCTGGTCTGCTTCCATATTTCTTCCAGGTCGGTAGAGATCCTTCCACTCTGATCTACATACATACAACAACTTGTGTTTATTACTGTACAGACTCCCCCTTGAGTGGCCAGTAACAAGTCTAGGGCCATCCGATTTTGTAACACTACCTGTGATAAACTAGATATCTCTTCTTGTTGAGCCTTTATAGCATCCAGAATTTTGTTTTCTAACTTCTCTGTAATTGCAGAAATATTAACTATTGCCTTTTCCAATTCACTCACTCCTAACCATGGGATAAACCATCGCACAAAACTATGAAAAGGGGTGTGTCTCTCTACCAATGGATTGTTAATTTTTCATCTGATTCTCCGGATATGATTTCTCAAGTAACCTCGAGGCACTACATCATGTACTGTCATATTGGGGACTACCGCTCCAAGAGTGCAAGTTCCCTTCCAATTCTCAGGCAAGACCTTACAGGCTGTATCATTGCATAGCCAATACCACCCTTTTCCTTCTGGAACCGTCCAGCTGGTTGAATTTGCCCAGCCGCTAGTCGTACTAATATCAATTGTTCAATTACAAGACGTCTGATTTCCCACATAAGTAGTATCCGTATTTATACAATGCTGTTTTCCTATACCCTTAGGCGGGTTACACCTTTGTACACATACATAATAGGATTCTAACGGCATGAAGCTACTCACTTCTAGTTCCAAAACTGCTTAATGTTTTCGACCCCGAGATGTGTTTTCCCACAAATTAGTCCAAGATAAGTTTGCAGGCAAGGGAATCCCAATTAACGATACACCCTTATTCCCATGCTGTGGCAGATGGGTGCATACCCAACAGTTCGTCTTATTAGTTACTTGAGAAATTGTTTGTATTAAGGTCAGGTGTAAGTTCTCATCCCAAGTTGCCCACCCCAAATCCGAGAACCGCACCCCTGCAATCATTAGGATCTGGAAAACCGTAATTTTGTTGGTCCAATTGGAGTGGTGGTCCATATCCTCGCCGGGGCCTTCTTCACCCTTGAATTGTGGATCCAAGCTGCTTGCTTCTTAATCTTAATGGCGGTGTGTGTTGTCAGTAATACTTGGTATGGTCCCATCCACTTTCCTTCCATTTTTCCTGCACGGGTTGTCCTGAAAAAGTCTTTATATATATATAATCCCCGAGCTTCAAGGGGTGGATTGGTTGATCCAACCCTCTAGCCCTGGTCCCTAAAACAAATGTAAGTACTTTATTTAATTGTTTCTGAAGTTCAGTTATATAAGCATATAAATATTCTGATCCTAACTGCGTTAGGTCCTCTCCACTAAATAGAAATTGCTATGGCCTTCCATATAAGATTTTGAAGGGACTCAAATTTCCTTTTATTCTAGGTTTAACTCTAATTCCAAGTAATGCTAAAGGGAGGGATTGGGGCCATGACAAATTAGCTTCTTATCCAATTTTAGCTATTTATTGTTTAATTAAATGGTTCATTTTTTCTACCTGTCCACTTGCCTGTGGTCTATAAGGAGTATGCAGTTGCCAATCTATCTTTAGAATCTTACTTATCTGTTCTACCACTTGTGCACAAAAATGTGAAACTCTATCAGAAGACATTGCTACTAGAATCCCAAAGCATGGTATTATTTCATTTAACAAGACTTTAACCACTTCTCTTGCTTTGCTTGTTCGACAGGGAAAGGCTTCAGGCCTTCCTGAAAACGTGTCAGTCAGAACCAGTAAATAATGATACCCCCCTTTTCTAGGGAGTTCTGAAAAATCAATTTGCCACTGTTGCCCCGAATAATTTCCTTTACCGATTATTCCAAATTTTATTCTATCCTTGGTATTGGGGTTATTGTGTAAGCAAATGCTACATTGTTGAGTTACTTGTTTTATCATATCGCCCCACTAATGTCTGACTCGGGCTCTTATGCAGTGTGCCAGCTCCCCAATGCGTTTTATTGTGTTCTGTAAGAACTATGGGCCATGTCAAACTAGAGGGTATTACTATGTGATTATCTTTTAAATATACTCATCCATCTGGTTTCATTTTACCTTTCAAATCTTCAATTAATTTTAAGTCTTCTTTTGTCTAATTTGGATATAGTTTGGATTTTACCGTCTGGTATCAAAGACAATGCCTTCACCTCAGTTATTTCAGCTGCCTGCTTAGCCTCTGCCAATCGATTTTCCAATTTCAAAATCGCTGTTCCCCTTTTGGTGTCCCTGACAATGCATGATAGCTACCTTTTCTGGTTGTTTTACAGCCTCTAACAATTTTAAAATTTCTTCAGCATACTTTGTGTTTTCACTGAGGGGTCAGCAATCCATGTTCTTTCCAAATTGCTCCACGAGCATGTACCACGCCGAATGTATATTTAGAATCTGTCCAAATATTTACCCTTTTTCCCGCTGCCAGTTCCAATGCTCTCGTGAGAGCAACTATCTCCGCCTTTTGAGCTGATGTTCCAGGGGGTAAAGGCTTAGACTCCATTACCTGCTGAGTAGTTGTTATAGCATATCCAGCTTTACGTTGTCTTTGCGTAACAAAACTGCTCCCATCCGGGAACCAAGTTTCTTCCGCATCTTCCATGGGCTCCTCCTTAAGGTCTGGTCGGCTGGAATACACAGTCTCTATAGTTTCTAAACAATCGTGAATCACAGCTTGTGCCGGAGCATCACTAAGAAAAGAGGCTAGATTCACAATATTAATTATCACAATTTCCACGTCGTCCTGTTCTACCAATATTGCTTGATATTTCAAAATCATCAATTCTTGTTTAAGTTGTTTAAAGACTTTTTGTGCTTCTCCAGTCCAGACTAACTTTGACTGGTTAATCTTTATCAATTCACATAGAGGCTTTACCAATAGTCCATAATTATAAATCCAAAGGCAACACCAACCTGTCATTCCTAAAAAGGTTTGTAGCTCCTTTACCATTTGAGGTTCTGGAGTCCGGCAAATGACTTCCTTATGTTCAGTTCCTAGTTCTCGTTGTCCTTCCAAAATGTCAAATCCCAGATAGGTCACACTTTGTTGAGCCAGCTGGACTTTCTGTCAAGAGACTTGATATCCATTTAAACCCAGAAAATTAAGACGACTTATAGTCCATTGAATCCAACTCCCTTTAGTCTCGGTAGCTATTAAGAGATCATCTACATATTGTAACAAAGCACCTTCAGTGTCCGGAGGTATCCATGTTTCGAGTTCCCTTGCTAATTGGTTTCCAAAAATAGTGGGGCTATTCTTGAATCCTTGAGGTAGTAATGTCCACGTAAGCTGCGTCTTTCTGCCTGAATCGGGATTTTCCCATGCAAAGGCGAATAGGTTTTGGCTTTCTGTGGCTAAGCCTAGGCAGAAGAAGGCATCTTTTAAATCCAGTACGGTAAACCAGACTTGACTATTCTTTAATTTAGTCAGCAAAGTATAAGGGTTTGCCACTACTGGATGTATATCCTCAGTGATTTTATTTATGGCCCTCAAATCCTGAACTAGCCTATAGCTTTTTCATCTGCCTTTTTAATTGGCAATATGGGTGCATTGGATTCTGATTCGCATTCAATCAATAATCCATACTGTAAAAATTGATCAATTATCTCTTTAATTC
This sequence comes from Aythya ferina, assembly GCF_964211825.1. NCBI lineage: Eukaryota > Metazoa > Chordata > Aves > Anseriformes > Anatidae > Aythya > Aythya ferina. Next base: position 18,089 of record NW_028181272.1, on the reverse strand, counting down.
CTTTCCTATCTTCTATCCTCAAAGGATATTACTTAACCTTAACGGGTTTCTCTCCTGGCTTTAATTTAATAATTAGTAAGGTCACATTTTTAGCTCTTCCAGGGACTTCGGTAGCCCAAACTCCTGGACATACTTGATCTGTGATCTCTAAAGGTATTTCACTTTTAGGCTCAGTTTGTATTAGTGCCAAGCTTAACACATTTATTAGTTGTTCTTCTCCTCTTCTTAATTCCATTTTCCCTTTTTCAAAGACAATTTCTGCTCCTACTTGCTCTAATAAATCTCTACCTAAGAGTGCCCATGAGGAGCTAGGCATAGATAAAAATCTGTGTATGCCCCATTGTTTCCCTAACTTGTACTTCAAAGGTTCACAAAAATAAGCCTTTTCGGTTACACCTTGTCCTGGTTTCAGTTAGAACAGAGTTAATTTTCTTCCTACTAGCTGGTAGAATGCTATGTTTTGGCTTAGGATGAGAAGAGTGCTGATAACACCCCGATGTTTCAATTGTTGCAGAGCAATGCTTATACCAAGCCAAGGACATCTCAGCTTCTTGCTCTGTCCTGCCAACAGGCAGGCTGGGGGTGCAGTAAGAGCTGGGAGGGGACAGACCCAGGACAGGTGACCCAAACTAGCCAAAGGGGTATTCCATAGCATCTGACGTCAGGCTAAACAATACATAGGGGTGGCTAGCCAGGGGGAGGGGGCCGGACTGCTCGGGGTTAGGCTGGGCATCGGTCAGCGGGTGGTGAGCAATTGCATTGTGCATCACTTGTTTGTACACATTATTAGTAGTGGTACTATTATCATCATTGTATTATTATTATTATTATTATTATTATTATTATTATTATTATTATTATTTTGTCTTATTAAACTGTCTTTATCTCAACTCACAGGCTTCACTTTCCATTTCTCTCCCCCGTCCCAGAGAGGGAGGAGGAGGGGGAGCGAACAGCTGCGTGGTGTTTAGCTGCCGGCCGGGTTAAACCACGACACACCTTTTACCCTAACATAATAATTCTGTGAAGGCATTAATGCTTGATTTAGAACTGAATATGTTGCCCCATAGCAATAAGAAATTTCACTTCCATTCCTCCCCTAGCTTCATTATAACCAGTGGAGGATCCGCTAGGGTAGATTCCCCAGGTCCCCGTTATTCCTGTTGAAATCAGGGGTTGATTACCCTAGGAAAAGGCTAGTCAATTTGTCCTCCAAAGCCAGGTCCAAACCGTTTTGTTTTATTTATTTATTTATTTATTTATTTTCATTACATTTCAGAGTTGGTCCAAAAATTCCATAGGGCTTTCTTTTAGACCTTGTTGGAAGCAGATTCTCAATTCCCAATTCATCCAGGTTTTAGTATTTACTTAACCGTTCATAATTTTCAGGATGATTCGGGTCTTAGTGGGGGTCGGTCAGGGGAATGCAATTGTCCACAGTTCCCTGAACAGTCCCATCAGCAATCTGAGCTCGCACATGAACTCAGGTTGTGTTAAGAGTTGACCTCTTTTCTGTTTCTGTGACAACTCTCTCGGAACGATCATGGTCCCTTTGCCCTAAAGGGCTAACACCCATGATTTTAAGATCTCTGCCTCGGGCAGAGGCAGAACTATTAATATTCCTACATCCTCTTTCCCTGCTCATTCAACTTCAAACACCTTTAACACTTTCAACAACCCTTTTAACACTTCCTTTATCTTTCTCCAGCCTGTACTTCTCTAATGCCAACATCAAAGGTTCAGTCAGGGGCCAACTTAATTCCGTACCTTTTCCCACCAAGATGCTGAAACATCAGTATACAACATTTCATCCTGTTCTGCTTCTCAAAAAACAACATTAACTGTAGCAAAATATTATAGTTTAAAGTTCCATTTAGGGGCCACTTTTCTCCACATTCCAGCTTATAAAGCGGCCACCACTGATTACGATATTTTATCAATGTTTTCCTGTTCACACTTCCACCGGCAGATCCTCCAATATCCTTCCAGTGACTTAAAACACATCCTAACACACTTTTCTTTAAAATTTCACTGCTTGTTTGCCCCCCCCGTTTCCAGTTTACACTTTCAGAATACACATGTTACTTACAAAAGCGTATCGCAAAACGTATCACTCACAAAAATACGGGCACGCAATATCTTTCAGTAGCGATGTCACAAAACTACTATTACCAGCAATATTGCCAAAATCACAGTAACAATAGTCAGAGTCAAATTCCACATGCGATAAGTCAGAAAACCGAACTGTGTAACACCGTAACGATATCTTTCTTATAACAATGCCACGAACCTACTATTACCACCAGGAAAATAGCCAAAATCGCAGTAACAATAACCAGAGTTAAATACCATACTCCATGAGTCAGAAAACCGAAATAGACAACACAATTCCAGATGGACCTTAAAGCCAGCTCCTTCCTTAAGGTCCCCAAACATGTACTTATGGTGCTAACCACAAAGTATATACCAAACACTGCCTCGCAGAAGATCACCTTCTGACTTACAGACAGTTCCAGATGACCGGTCTACCAGAAAACCAAACCAGAATAAAGAATATACTCACTTACAATGATGGGGTCCTTGTCTGCCTCCGCAGTGATCCGGTGAGTCGAGGAGTCCCTCCGGGAAATCCCGGGGGTACCCTAGGGAGTCCTGTTCCCAGCGGGTCCTGCGGTCCGGCAGAGAGGTTGTCCCATCTGGGTCGCCAAATTGATTCAAAGATCGAAGCCGTAATTCCTTTAAGTGGTATATTCTTTATTGCAGCGCTGGATGCACGGGGGATCTCTCCACCTATCGTGCATACCCAAAGCAGAAAGCAGTCTTGAATTTATACAATCAATCTATCAATATTCTACAAGAACCTATACATATGCATTACCTATCCCCGCCTTCCCTCGCTTCTCATGCTAATTAGCCTTTTGGCACCTTGCGCCTGCGCAGAGCCTTCCAAGAATTGTGGGCAGGGGTCTTTGGGACGTGGGCAGGGGTCTTTGGGAGGAAGACCCCGAGTCTTCCTCACAGTGTACTTTTCACCTTTGGTCAGGAATCTGCTGAATTGGCATGTTTCTTAATTGCAAGAGCTGGTTGTTGCTAATTCTCCCGTTTGTTGTATCTTTATAATGAATTCCAATGTCCAGTTTCGAGATTTGTAGTCCTTACATTCGTTTCTCTGTCCGCCTGCCGCTTCCTTATCATGAGTTCCAGTGTCTTGTTTCGAGATATACAGTCCTTGTCTGGGGATTGTCCTTGCCTCCCCAATACCTCCTTAATCAATCCCCCCTTTTCTTTTCCCATGCAAATTCTTTTGCATCAGATACTTTCATTATTTTCAGTAACACAACAAAGCAGGCATCTAAACAACATGCACACAAATATTCCTAACGCTACTAATACGATGAGAGCAATGAATACTTGTTTCAACCATTGGAAATTGGGCAACCAGGAGGTTAACTTATTCCATAGTTCGCTAAAACTCCATGAAAGATCATCTTTACTGATCTCATGTAGGATCCTTGTCTGCTTCCATCTTTCTTCCAGGTCGGTAGAGATCCTTCCACTCTGATCTACATACATACAACAACTTGTGTTTATTACTGTACAGACTCCCCCTTGAGTGGCCAGTAACAAGTCTAGGGCCATCCGATTTTGGAATACTACCTGTGATAAACTAGATATCTCTTCTTGTTGAGCCTTTATAGCATCCAGAATTTTGTTTTCTAACTTCTCTATAATTGCAGAAATATTAACTATTGCCTTTTCCAATTCACTCACTCCTAACCATGGGATAAACCATCGCACAAAACTATGAAAAGGGGTGTGTCTCTCTACCAATGGATTGTTAATTTTTCATCTGATTCTCCGGATATGATTTCTCAAGTAACCTCGAGGCACTACATCATGTACTGTCATATTGGGGACTACCGCTCCAAGAGTGCAAGTTCCCTTCCAATTCTCAGGCAAGACCTTACAGGCTGTATCATTGCATAGCCAATACCACCCTTTTCCTTCTGGAACCGTCCAGCTGGTTGAATTTGCCCAGCCGCTAGTCGTACTAATATCAATTGTTCAATTACAAGACGTCTGATTTCCCACATAAGTAGTATCCGTATTTATACAATGCTGTTTTCCTATACCCTTAGGCGGGTTACACCTTTGTACACATACATAATAGGATTCTAACGGCATGAAGCTACTCACTTCTAGTTCCAAAACTGCTTAATGTTTTCGACCCCGAGATGTGTTTTCCCACAAATTAGTCCAAGATAAGTTTGCAGGCAAGGGAATCCCAATTAACGATACACCCTTATTCCCATGCTGTGGCAGATGGGTGCATACCCAACAATTCGTCTTATTAGTTACTTGAGAAATTGTTTGTATTAAGGTCAGGTGTAAGTTCTCATCCCAAGTTGCCCACCCCAAATCCGAGAACCGCACCCCTGCAATCATTAGGATCTGGAAAACCGTAATTTTGTTGGTCCAATTGGAGTGGTGGTCCATATCCTCGCCGGGGCCTTCTTCACCCTTGAATTGTGGATCCAAGCTGCTTGCTTCTTAATCTTAATGGCGGTGTGTGTTGTCAGTAATACTTGGTATGGTCCCATCCACTTTCCTTCCATTTTTCCTGCACGGGTTGTCCTGAAAAAGTCTTTATATATATATAATCCCCGAGCTTCAAGGGGTGGATTGGTTGATCCAACCCTCTAGCCCTGGTCCCTAAAACAAATGTAAGTACTTTATTTAATTGTTTCTGAAGTTCAGTTATATAAGCATATAAATATTATATAAATATATAAATATTATATAGCGTTAGGTCCTCTCCACTAAATAGAAATTGCTATGGCCTTCCATATAAGATTTTGAAGGGACTCAAATTTCCTTTTATTCTAGGTTTAACTCTAATTCCAAGTAATGCTAAAGGGAGGGATTGGGGCCATGACAAATTAGCTTCTTATCCAATTTTAGCTATTTATTGTTTAATTAAATGGTTCATTTTTTCTACCTGTCCACTTGCCTGTGGTCTATAAGGAGTATGCAGTTGCCAATCTATCTTTAGAATCTTACTTATCTGTTCTACCACTTGTGCACAAAAATGTGAAACTCTATCAGAAGACATTGCTACTAGAATCCCAAAGCATGGTATTATTTCATTTAACAAGACTTTAACCACTTCTCTTGCTTTGCTTGTTCGACAGGGAAAGGCTTCAGGCCTTCCTGAAAACGTGTCAGTCAGAACCAGTAAATAATGATACCCCCCTTTTCTAGGGAGTTCTGAAAAATCAATTTGCCACTGTTGCCCCGAATAATTTCCTTTACCGATTATTCCAAATTTTATTCTATCCTTGGTATTGGGGTTATTGTGTAAGCAAATGCTACATTGTTGAGTTACTTGTTTTATCATATCGCCCCACTAAAGTCTGACTCAAGCTCTTATGCAGCGTGCCAGCTCCCCAATGCGTTTTATTGTGTTCTGTAAGAACTATGGGCCATGTCAAACTAGAGGGTATTACTATGTGATTATCTTTTAAATATACTCATCCATCTGGTTTCATTTTACCTTTCAAATCTTCAATTAATTTTAAGTCTTCTTTTGTCTAATTTGGATATAGTTTGGATTTTACCGTCTGGTATCAAAGACAATGCCTTCACCTCAGTTATTTCAGCTGCCTGCTTAGCCTCTGCCAATCGATTTTCCAATTTCAAAATCGCTGTTCCCCTTTTGGTGTCCCTGACAATGCATGATAGCTACCTTTTCTGGTTGTTTTACAGCCTCTAACAATTTTAAAATTTCTTCAGCATACTTTGTGTTTTCACTGAGCGGTCAGCAATCCATGTTCTTTCCAAATTGCTCCATGAGCATGTACCACGCCGAATGTATATTTAGAATCTGTCCAAATATTTACCCTTTTTCCCGCTGCCAGTTCCAATGCTCTCGTGAGAGCAACTATCTCCGCCTTTTGAGCTGATGTTCCAGGGGGTAAAGGCTTAGACTCCATTACCTGCTGAGTAGTTGTTATAGCATATCCAGCTTTACGTTGTCTTTGCGTAACAAAACTGCTCCCATCCGTGAACCAAGTTTCTTCCGCATCTTCCATGGGCTCCTCCTTAAGGTCTGGTCGGCTGGAATACACAGTCTCTATAGTTTCTAAACAATCGTGAATCACAGCTTGTGCCGGAGCATCACTAAGAAAAGAGGCTAGATTCACAATATTAATTATCACAATTTCCACGTCGTCCTGTTCTACCAATATTGCTTGATATTTCAAAATCATCAATTCTTGTTTAAGTTGTTTAAAGACTTTTTGTGCTTCTCCAGTCCAGACTAACTTTGACGGGTTAATCTTTATCAATTCACATAGAGGCTTTACCAATAGTCCATAATTATAAATCCAAAGGCGACACCAACCTGTCATTCCTAAAAAGGTTTGTAGCTCCTTTACCATTTGAGGTTCTGGAGTCCGGCAAATGACTTCCTTATGTTCAGTTCCTAGTTCTCGTTGTCCTTCCAAAATGTCAAATCCCAGATAGGTCACACTTTGTTGAGCCAGCTGGACTTTCTGTCAAGAGACTTGATATCCATTTAAACCCAGAAAATTAAGACGACTTATAGTCCATTGAATCCAACTCCCTTTAGTCTCGGTAGTTATTAAGAGATCATCTACATATTGTAACAAAGCACCTTCAGTGTCCGGAGGTATCCATGTTTCGAGTTCCCTTGCTAATTGGTTTCCAAAAATAGTGGGGCTATTCTTGAATCCTTGAGATAGTAATGTCCACGTAAGCTGCGTCTTTCTGCCTGAATCGGGATTTTCCCATGCAAAGGCGAATAGGTTTTGGCTTTCTGTGGCTAAGCCTAGGCAGAAGAAGGCATCTTTTAAATCCAGTACGGTAAACCAGACTTGACTATTCTTTAATTTAGTCAGCAAAGTATAAGGGTTTGCCACTACTGGATGTATATCCTCAGTGATTTTATTTATGGCCCTCAAATCCTGAACTAGCCTATAGCTTTTTCATCTGCCTTTTTAATTGGCAATATGGGTGCATTGCATTCTGATTCGCATTCAATCAATAATCCATACTGTAAAAATTGATCAATTATCTCTTTAATTCCTTTCCTATCTTCTATCCTCAAAGGATATTACTTAACCTTAACGGGTTTCTCTCCTGGCTTTAATTTAATAATTAGTAAGGTCACATTTTTAGCTCTTCCAGGGACTTCGGTAGCCCAAACTCCTGGACATACTTGATCTGTGATCTCTAAAGGTATTTCACTTTTAGGCTCAGTTTGTATTAGTGCCAAGCTTAACACATTTATTAGTTGTTCTTCTCCTCTTCTTAATTCCATTTTCCCTTTTTCAAAGACAATTTCTGCTCCTACTTGCTCTAATAAATCTCTACCTAAGAGTGCCCATGAGGAGCTAGGCATAGATAAAAATCTGTGTATGCCCCATTGTTTCCCTAACTTGTACTTCAAAGGTTCACAAAAATAAGCCTTTTCGGTTACACCTTGTCCTGGTTTCAGTTAGAACAGAGTTAATTTTCTTCCTACTAGCTGGTAGAATGCTATGTTTTGGCTTAGGATGAGAAGAGTGCTGATAACACCCCGATGTTTCAATTGTTGCAGAGCAGTGCTTATACCAAGCCAAGGACATCTCAGCTTCTTGCTCTGTCCTGCCAACAGGCAGGCTGGGGGTGCAGTAAGAGCTGGGAGGGGACAGACCCAGGACAGGTGACCCAAACTAGCCAAAGGGGTATTCCATAGCATCTGACGTCAGGCTAAACAATACATAGGGGTGGCTAGCCAGGGGGAGGGGGCCGGACTGCTCGGGGTTAGGCTGGGCATCGGTCAGCGGGTGGTGAGCAATTGCATTGTGCATCACTTGTTTGTACACATTATTAGTAGTGGTACTATTATCATCATTGTATTATTATTATTATTATTATTATTATTATTATTATTATTATTATTATTATTATTATTATTTTGTCTTATTAAACTGTCTTTATCTCAACTCACAGGCTTCACTTTCCATTTCTCTCCCCCATCCCAGAGAGGGAGGGGGAGGGTGAGCGAACAGCTGCGTGGTGTTTAGCTGCCGGCTGGGTTAAACCACGACACACCTTTTACCCTAACATAATAATTCTGTGAAGGCATTAATGCTTGATTTAGAACTGAATACGTTGCCCCATAGCAATAAGAAATTTCACTTCCATTCCTCCCCTAGCTTCATTATAACCAGTGGAGGATCCGCTAGGGTAGATTCCCCAGGTCCCCGTTATTCCTGTTGAAATCAGGGGTTGATTACCCTAGGAAAAGGCTAGTCAATTTGTCCTCCAAAGCCAGGTCCAAACCGTTTTGTTTTATTTATTTATTTATTTATTTATTTTCATTACATTTCGGAGTTGGTCCAAAAATTCCATAGGGGTTTCTTTTAGACCTTGTTGGAAGCATATTCTCAATTCCCAATTCATCCAGGTTTTAGTATTTACTTAACCGTTCATAATTTTCAGGATGATTCGGGTCTTAGTGGGGGTCGGTCAGGGGAATGCAATTGTCCACAGTTCCCTGAACGGTCCCATCAGCAATCTGAGCTCGCACATGAAATCAGGTTGTTTTAAGAGTTGACCTCTTTTCTGTTTCTGTGACAACTCTCTCGGACCGATCATGGTCCCTTTGCCCTAAAGGGCTAACACCCATGATTTTAAGATCTCTGCCTCGGGCAGAGGCAGAACTATTAACATTCCTACATCCTCTTTCCCTGCTCATTCAACTTCAAACACCTTTAACACTTTCAACAACCCTTTTAACACTTCCTTTATCTTTCTCCAGCCTGTACTTCTCTAATGCCAACATCAAAGGTTCAGTCAGGGGCCAACTTAATTCCGTACCTTTTCCCACCAAGATGCTGAAACATCAGTATACAACATTTCATCCTGTTCTGCTTCTCAAAAAACAACATTAACTGTAGCAAAATATTATAGTTTAAAGTTCCATTTAGGGGCCACTTTTCTCCACATTCCAGCTTATAAAGCGGCCACCACTGATTACGATATTTTATCAATGTTTTCCTGTTCACACTTCCACCGGCAGATCCTCCAATATCCTTCCAGTGACTTAAAACACATCCTAACACACTTTTCTTTAAAATTTCACTGCTTGTTTGCCCCCCCCGTTTCCAGTTTACACTTTCAGAATACACATGTTACTTACAAAAGCGTATCACAAAACGTATCACTCACAAAAATACGGGCACGCAATATCTTTCAGTAGCGATGTCACAAAACTACTATTACCAGCAATATTGCCAAAATCACAGTAACAATAGTCAGAGTCAAATTCCACATGCGATAAGTCAGAAAACCGAACTGTGTAACACCGTAACGATATCTTTCTTATAACAATGCCACGAACCTACTATTACCACCAGGAAAATAGCCAAAATCGCAGTAACAATAACCAGAGTTAAATACCATACTCCATGAGTCAGAAAACCGAAATAGACAACACAATTCCAGATGGACCTTAAAGCCAGCTCCTTCCTTAAGGTCCCCAAACATGTACTTATGGTGCTAACCACAAAGTATATACCAAACACTGCCTCGCAGAAGATCACCTTCTGACTTACAGACAGTTCCAGATGACCGGTCTACCAGAAAACCAAACCAGAATAAAGAATATACTCACTTACAATGATGGGGTCCTTGTCTGCCTCCGCAGTGATCCGGTGAGTCGAGGAGTCCCTCCGGGAAATCCCGGGGGTACCCTAGGGAGTCCTGTTCCCAGCGGGTCCTGCGGTCCGGCAGAGAGGTTGTCCCATCTGGGTCGCCAAATTGATTCAAAGATCGAAGCCGAAATTCCTTTAAGTGGTATATTCTTTATTGCAGCGCTGGATGCACGGGGGATCTCTCCACCTATCGTGCATACCCAAAGCAGAAAGCAGTCTTGAATTTATACAATCAATCTATCAATATTCTACAAGCACCTATACATACGCATTACCTATCCCCGCCTTCCCTCACTTCTCATGCTAATTAGCCTTTTGGCACCTTGCGCCTGCGCAGAGCCTTCCAAGAATTGTGGGCAGGGGTCTTTGAGACGTGGGCAGGGGTCTTTGGGAGGAAGACCCCGAGTCTTCCTCACAGTGTACTTTTCACCTTTGGTCAGGAATCTGCTGAATTGGCATGTTTCTTAATTGCAAGAGCTGGTTGTTGCCAATTCTCCCGTTTGTTGTATCTTTATAATGAATTCCAATGTCCAGTTTCGAGATTTGTAGTCCTTACATTCGTTTCTCTGTCCGCCTGCCGCTTCCTTATCATGAGTTCCAGTGTCTTGTTTCGAGATATACAGTCCTTGTCCGGGGATTGTCCTTGCCTCCCCAATACCTCCTTAATCAGCCTGCACACAATTATCTGAGAATGAAAGCTGCTTTCCAGTAATTCAGAAAGCCATGTTACGTCTCAGCCTTGAGCATCTCGGGCTTTTGGGCCTGTCTGTAACTTTTGGCACCAGCACTAATACTTTTTTTGGCCTATGTTTAGCGTTTGGGGCCTGTGTCTGGGATTTGGGCCCTGTCTCGAACCACTGGGGCTTTGTCCTGGGTTTTGGAGCCTGCCTCTAGAGTTCAGGGCCTGTGATTAGGCTTTTGGGGTCTGTGTCTGGGGGCCGGTATCTGGGGGCAAGGGGGGAGCTGCTTGTAGACCCTAGGGGCCAGCATTGAGGGGGTTGGGAACTGACTCTACACCTTTGGGGCCTGCTTCTGGGGGTGGGGGGGGGTTGAGACCAGCATCTGGGGGAGGGGTGGGAGCTCTTTGTATTCCTTTGGAGCCTGTGTCGGGGGGGGGGGGGGAAGGGGAGTGTTGGTTGGGAGCTGCTTGTACACTGTTGGAGCCTGGGTTGAGGGAGGAGGTTTGGAGCTGCTTCTACACCTTTGGGCCTGGCATCGGGGGTAGGGGGTTGGGTGCTGGTTGTAGGGGCCTTTTTTTTTGGGGGGGGGGGCTTGGGACCTGCGTCTGGGGAAGGGGTGGGAGCTGCTTGTACACCTTTGGGGCCTGCATCTGTGGGGGGTCAGGGCCTGTGTCTAGCGGGCTGGGAACTGCTTGTACAATGTAGGAATCTGTTTCTGCAGGGTGGCTGGGAGCTGTTTGTACAACTTTGGGGCCAGCATCTGGGGGTGGCTGGGAGCTGCCTGTACACTGTAGGGGCCTGTGTTTGTGGGGGCCTTGGGGGCCTCCCTTGGGGGGGGGGGGGGGGGGGGAGGGTTGGGAGCTGCTTGTATAGGGTAGGGGGCCTGCCTGGCAGGGGTTGGGAGCTGCTTGTAGAATATGGGGCCCGGTGTCTGGGGGGGGGTTGGGGCCTGTGTCTCAGGGGTGTTGGGAACTGGTTGTACACCTTTGGGTCCTGTCTCTGGGGGGGGAGCTACTTGTACCCTTACCATAAGCCGTACTCTAACACGTACTTCTACCAGTACCCTTACCATAACCCTTACCTTTACCCTTACTCTTACCCTTACCAAAGCAATACCCTTACCCTTAACGTAAGCCTAAACCTTAACCTTATCCTTACACTTACACTTACCGTAACCCTTACCCTTTCTGCTACACTTACCCTTAGCCTAAATCTAAACCTTACACTTACCCTTACCCTAACACTTACCCTTACCATTACCCATATACTTACTCTTACCCTAACCCTAAATCTTACCCAAACACTTACCCTGACCCTTACGTTAACCCTAAACCGTACCCTAAACCTTACACTTACTCTTAACCTTAACCTTACGCTTAACCTTAACCTACTACTTACCCTTTCTTATCCGTCACCCTACACCTAAAATTAACCCTAACCATTACCCTAACACTTACCCTTACCCGAACCCTTACTCTAACCCTTACAATGACCCGTACCCTTACACATACACTTACACTTACTCTTACCCTAAACCTTACCCTTACCATAAGCCATATTCTAACAAATTCTACCCGTACCCTTACCCTTACCGTAATCCTTACCCTTTATGTTACCCTAAACCTTACCCTTACCCTAACACTTACCCTTATCGTAAACCTTACCCTTTCTGCTACATTTACCATTAGCCTAAATCTAAACCGTACACTTACCCTTACCTTAACCCAATACTTACCCTTACGTTTCCCTCACCCTAACCCTAAAATTAACCCTAACCATTATTCTAACACTTACCCTTACCCTAACCCTAACCCTTACTCTAACCCTTACCCTGACCCATACCCTTACACTCACCCTTACCCTTACATTACCCTAACTCTTACCCATACCATAACCCATACCCTAACACATATTTGTACCCTTAACCTTACCGTTACCCTTACCCTTACTCTATCCGTTACCCTTACGCTTACCCGTAACATAAACCTTACCATTAATCTTACCCTTACGCTAACCCTTACCCTTACCCTGTCCCTTACACTTATCCTTATCCATACCCTTAACCTTACCCCAACCCTTACCCTTAAGCTGAACCTAACCCTAAACCTTACCCCAAACCTTTCCCTGAACCTTACATTAACCCTAACCCTTAACCTAAACCTTACACTTACTCTTAACCTTAACCTTACCCTTAACCTTAAGCTAGTACTTAACCTTACATTTTTCTCACCCTAATCCTAAAATTAACCCTAACCATTACCCTAACACTTAACCGTTACACTTACCCTTATTCTATCCGTTACTCTTACGCTTTCCCTTAACATAAACCTTACCCTTTACCTTACCCTTACCATAAGCCATACATCAACACTTACATGTACACTTACGCTTACACTTATCCTAGTAATTACTCGTACAATTACCCTTAACCTAACCATAAACATTAAGGATAAGCTTAAGGGTCACCCTTAAGGTTAACGTTATCCTAACACTTACACTTAAGTTCAGGGTAAGGGTTAGAGTAAGGGTAAGTGTTAGGGTAATGGTTAGGCTAATTTTAGGTTTAGGGTGAGGGAAACGGAAGGGTAAGTATTAGGTTAAGTTTAAGGATAAGGTTAAGAGTTATGGTAAGGGTTAGGTTTAATGTAAGGGTAAGGGTTTGGGAAACGTTTAGGATAAGGGTAAGAGAAGGGATAATGGTAAGGGTAAGGATGATGTTTAGTGTAAGGGTTAGATTTAGTTAAGGGTAAGGGTTAGTGTAAGTTTAAGAGTAAGGGTAAGTGTAAGGGTATGTGTAGAAGTACGGGTAATTGTAAGGGTTTGAGTAAGGGTTAGGGTAAGGGTAAGTGTTAGGGTAATGTTTAGGGTTAATTTTAGGGTTAGGGTGAGGGAAACGTAAGAGTAAGTATTAGGTTACAGCTAAGGTTAAGGTTAAGAGTAAGTGTAAGGTTTAGTGTAAGGATTAGGGTTAATGTAAGGGTCAAGGTAAGGGCTGGGGTAAAGGTTTAGGTAAAGGGTAAAAATATGTATATTGTAAGGGTGAGGGCTTAGGGTAATGGTTAGATTTTAGTTAGATTTAGGTAAGGGTGAGGGTTTGGGTAAGGTTTAGAATTAGGCAAAGGGTAAGTGTAGCAGAAAGGGTAAGGTTTAGGATAAGGGTAAGTGTTAGGATAAGGGTAAGGTTTAGGGTTAGCTTAATACTAAAATTAAGGGTAATTGTACGAGTAAATGCTAGGGTAAGTGCAAGCGTAAGTGTACATGTAAGTGTTGTTGTATGGCTTATGGTAAGGGTAAGGTCAAGGGTAAGGTTTATGTTAAGGGTAAGCGTAAGGGTAACGGATAGAGTAAGGGTAAGGGTAAGGTTAAGGGTAACGGTAAGGTTAAGGGTACAAATATGTGTTAGGGTATGGGTTATGGTATGGGTAAGAATTAGGGTAAGTGTAAGGGTATGGGTCAGGGTAAGGGTTAGAGTAAGGGTTAGGGTTAGGGTTAGGTTAAGGTTAAGTGTTAGGGTAATGGTTAGGGTTAGTTTTAGGGTTAAAGTCAGGAAAACGTATGCGTAAGTATTAGGTGAATGTTAAGGGTAAGGTTAAGGTTAAGAGTAAGTGTAAGGTTTAGGGTAAGGGTTAGGGTTAATGTAAGGGTCAGGGTATGGGTTGGGGTAAGGTTTAGGGTAAGGGTTAGGTTAAGGATAAGTGTTAGGGTAAGGGTAAGGTTAATGGTAACCGTAAGTGTAAAGGTAAGGGTTAGGGTAAGGGTAAGAATAAGGGTATGGGTAATGGTAAGGGCGAGGGTTAGGCTAAGGGTAAGTGTAAGGTTTAGATTTAGGCTAAGGGTAAGTGTAGCAGAAAGGGTAAGGTTTACGGTAAGGGTAAGTGTTAGGATAAGGGTAAGGTTTAGGGTTAGGTTAAGGGTAAGGGATAGGGTAAGGGTAAGGGTAACGGTAAGGGTAACGGTAACGGTAAGGGTAAGGGTAACGGTAAGGGTAAGGGTAACGGTAACGGTAAGGGTTATGGTAAGGGTACGGGTACGGGTAGAAGTATGTGTTAGAGTATGGGTTATGGTAAGGGTAAGGGTTAGAGTAAGGGTTAGGGTAAGGGTAATGGTTAGGGTTAATTTTAGGGTTAGGGTGAGGGAAAAGTAAGGGTAAGTATTAGGTTAAGGTTAAGGGTAAGGTTAAGGTTAAGTGTAAGTTTTAGGGTAAGGGTTAATGTAAGGGTCAGGGTAAGGGTTCAGGTAAGGTTTAGGCTTAGGGTTAGTTTAAGGTTAAGTGTTAGGGTAAGCGTAAGTCGTATGGATAAGGATAAGTGTAAGGGATAGGGTAAGGGTAAGTGTTAGGGTAAGGGTAAGGTTAATGGTAACCGTAAGTGTAAGGGTAAGGGTTAGGGTAAGGGTATGTGTAAGGGTAAGGGGAAGGGGAACTCTAAGGGTCCGGGTCAGGGTAAAAGTTAGAGTAAGGGTTAGGGTTAGGTAAGGATAAGTGTTAGGGTAATGGTTACGGTTAATTTTAGGGTTATGGTGAGGGAAACGTAAGGGTATGTATTAGTTTAAGGGTAAGGTTAAAGTTAAGATTAAGTGTAAGGTTTAGGTTAAGGCTTAGGATTAGAGTTAGGGTTAGGGTAAGGGTTAGGGTTAATGTAAGGGTCAGGGTAAGGGTTGGGGTAAGGTTTAGGTTAAGGGTAAAAGTAAGTATAATGGTAAGGGTAAGGGTGAGGGTTAGGGTAATGGTTAGATTTCGGTAAGGGTGAGGGTTAGGGTAAGGTTTAGAATTAGGCAAAGGGTAAGTGTAGCAGAAAGGGTAAGGTTTAGGATAAGGGTAAGTGTTAGGATAAGGGTAAGGTTTAGGGTTAGCTTAATAGTAAGGTTAAGGGTAATTGTACGAGTAATTGCTAGGGTAAGTGCAAGCGTAAGTGTACATGCAAGTGTTGTTGTATGGCTTATGATAAGGGTGTGATTAATGTTTTAACAATTCGTGTCCATAAAGAACAATTCTGTTTGAATCCTTTCTGCCTCTGGGCCCTGCACTGGCAATTTAATTCTTGAACCTCAGCTGCAGTGTGTCCCAGTCTCCCCCTCATTCTAGTCAATTTATCACTCCTTAAATTTATGAACCTGTTTGCTTTTGTTATTCCGGACTTCTATTTCTAACACTGCTATAGATGTGTCTGTGAATGGCTGGGGAAGAATGTTTTAATTACTCGTGAAGCTGTTTGTGTTTGATGTCTGGGAGTTTCAGAACAACTGATAACAACTAGTGACTGTTATGGGATACTATGCGGATCTTTGGTATCTGGTTAGGGGGGCCGAGAGATTAAGAGGAAGGAAAAAGAAGCTGAAGGACGGCTGGGAGACAAGACTTGAAGAGAATGTTCTATAAACTTGGTATGGTGCCAAGTAAGTACAAAGGGGGAGAGGAAGACTACGAGCCTTCAGCATGAAAGACCCCTAGAGACCCCCAGAAGAGACCCCAGAGGAGACTGCGCATGCTCCAGTAGGAGGGACTGCACCCCGGAAGCTAATTTTAATAATCTATTTTTTTTAGAAGTAGTAATGAATATGTATTAGTCTAGGAGCATAAAAATCAGCTGCTTGATGTAACCAGTGTGCGTCCTGGTGGAGCGGAGACTCCCGGTGCACCCAGCGCTGTTTGCTTACCTCTATTCCTTTATATTCTTTCAATAAATCCTATTTTTTTATTTAATCCTAATTTGAATCCTGAGCCATTTATAACAATTTTGGGGCTCGTCCGGGATGGCTATAGTTCCTGAATTCTGATTTAATCTAGGAGAGGCGCCCCACCATTTGGTGGCTCCTGTTTGAGTCAGATCGGGACTAATGCCATCCTGAACCTGAATAAAGGTAAGCAAAGAATTTGTTTTGTTTTTTTTTTGAGCTCCCTTGCTGGCTGTTTTTTGCCTGTAATTCTGCACGCGAAGATCCGGACGAAGACGACAAGGTCGTTTGGATACCGTTCGGTTGGATTCCGGTGTCCGGAATCGAACCGGATGAAGACGACAGTCGTTTGTGGATACCGTCTGGTTCGATCCCAGACGAAGACAGCAGAGATGCTTGTGGATACCGTCCAGTTGGATTCTGGATGAAGACGACTGATTCGTAAGATACCGTCCGGTTGGGTAAAGGTGCGGTTGCTAGTGTTTGTGTGTGAGAGTGTAACTGAGACTTCTAAAGTCCGCGTGGAGGTCTTTTTGTTTTCTCACCGGTTCTAATCTCCTGTCGGGGGCGCTGGGCTGGTGAAGAGAGGGATACGTGGGTGGGTGATAGGTCCTAAACCCCCTGCAAGACACTCTCACTAGGGGCAACCAAGGGCTGTGGGGATTGCCACTAGTAAAATTCCCGGATGGGTCAGATAAAATCGAAGACCAAGGACCAGAAAGGGAGCAAATTACCAGATATATGACCAAAAAGTCCATTACGAATAATGATTAGAAATTGGAACAATAGGGGCCCCAGAAAATTAAAGAGTAAATTAAAAATGATCCTGTATTATATGATAGAATGACCAAAAGAACTCTTAAGACCCCGTGTATTTTGATCCACGGAGGACGGGGTCTGTCAGGCTTTGAACATTAATAATAGAATACCCATGGATCCAGAAAAGAGCAAGCTGAAACATTGGAATTAGAAATTAGAGAGCAATTGATTAAGAATGAATATGTGCTACATTTGTTCCTGTGCTGCACTTATACCACCAGATAACAGGAGCCTCTCGGACCCCGAGAACCAGATCAAAAACAACCTCATGGTTCGGACTTTAATCAAGGGGTCTGAGATAAGGAGGACTGCTCACAAAGGGACAGGTTAGGAATATGTATATGTATAGGAATGTTCATGTATATGTAACTCTTTACTAGAGCAATTTGCCACGTTAGGCGTGCACGACTTTGGTGGGACTACCCGCCCCGTGCTGCATGGAACTGAGTAAACATACCTACTTTACAATCTTACTGATTGTGGAGTCAGCTTTCTGTGAGTCATTTTGGTGAGCCAGGCAGGAGACACTCTGCTCGGCTGCGGGATCGGCTGCAGCGCGGACGCCCCTAGGTGCACCCTGAGCGTTTTTGCTCGGAGGGGACTCCACTCTCAGCTGCTCACCGCAGGAGCAAAGATCTCCTGAAACTGCAGACAAACGGTATGTTTTCAGCTGCTGGAGGGATACTAACTGGAGTGTTAATAATTGTATGTGTTTTTATGTATGTATTTTGTGTTGACATTTTGTATATTGTAATATTTGCATATTGTATGTATTTTGTGTTGAAAGTATTTGTGTAAATGTAAGGGTTTGAAATAAAGTGTTACAAGTCACTTCACGAAGAACACAGTCAGAGACAATACTTGTTTGGTTGGTTATCATTCTAAATTATATTCCTGTGGTATGAATGAGATGTGCTGGAGGCCTCCGTGTGCAATTGTGCTGTGTGAGTGAGACGCAGCGTTGCTGCAAAGCGAGTGCAGAGTTCCGATCCGTTGTTCCGTACTCTCCACAAGGGGAGTGGGCAGAGACGAACGAAGTGCTTGACAGACTGAAAAGAAGTGCTGTTTTATCCAAGTTTTGAGTGGTGGTGCCCGGTGTATCTTGTGTATCTTGTGTATCCTATTTTTGCTCTTAAATGTTTTGACTGTGACAAGAAAAAGGCAGGAGCATGATATGACATGCTTTCTGCAACAT
>NW_028181273.1:0-99970 GCF_964211825.1 Aythya ferina | reverse complement strand
CAAACAAGAACACAACAAAACCTAATGGAGACCCCAAAACACGTCAAAAACACCCCAACAAATATCGGCATCACCACCAAAACTGGAAGAAAATCCGCCAAAACCATAGATCCACCCCAAAACCACCCGAAACCTACCTGATGTTCTCCAAAACCCACAATTTACCCTTTTCCAACACGATGACCAACGAGAACCCAACAAAACCCAACAGAGACCACAAAAAACGTCAAAAACACCCCAAACAAGAATGGCATCACCCCCAAAACTGGAAGAAAATCCGCCAAAACCATAGATCCACCCCAAAACCACCCTAAACCTACCTGTTGTTCTCCAAAACCCACAATCCACTCCTATTTAACATAATGACAAACAAGAACACAACAAAAACTAATGGAGACCCCAAAACACATCAAAAACACCCCAAACAAGAACGGCATCACCCCCAAAACTGGAAGAAAATCCGCCAAAACCATAGATCCACCCCAAAACCACCCTAAACCTACCTGATGTTCTCCAAAACCCACAATTTACACTTTTCCAACACGATGACCAACAAGAACCCAACAAAACCCAACAGAGACCCCAAAAACCTTAAAAAACACCCCAAACAAAAATGGCATCACCCCCAAAACTGGAAGAAAATCCCCCAAAACCATAGATCCACCCCAAAACCACCCTAAACCTACCTGATGTTCTCCAAAACCCACAATTTACCCTTTTCCAACACGATGACCAACGAGAACCCAACAAAACCCAACGGAGACCCCAAAACACGTCAAAAACACCCCAAACAAGAACGGCATCACCCCCAAAACTCGAAGAAAATCCGCCAAAAACATAGACCCACCCCAAAACCACCCTAAACCTACCTGATCTTCTCCAAAACACACAATCCACTCCTATTTAACATAATGACAAACAAGAACACAACAAAACCTAATGGAGACCCCAAAACACGTCAAAAACACCCCAAAAAATATCGGCATCACCCCCAAAACTGGAAGAAAATCCCCCAAAACCATAGACCCACCCCAAAACCACCCTAAACCTACCTGATCTTCTCCAAAACCCACAATTTACACTTTCCAACACGATGATGACCAACGAGAACCCAACAAAACCCAACAGAGACCCAAAAAACGTCAAAAACACCCCAAACAAGAACGGCATCACCACCAAAACTGGAAGAAAATCCGCCAAAACCATAGATCCACCCCAAAACCACCCGAAACCTACCTGATGTTCTCCAAAACCCACAATCCACTCCTATTTAACATAATGACAAACAAGAACACAACAAAACCTAATGGAGACCCCAAAACACGTCAAAAACAACACAAAAAATATCGGCATCACCCCCAAAACTGGAAGAAAATACGCCAAAACCATAGATCCACCCCAAAACCACCCTAAACCTACCTGATGTTCTCCAAAACCCACAATCCACTCCTATTTAACATAATGACAAACAAGAACACAACAAAACCTAATGGAGACCCCAAAACACGTCAAAAACACCCCAAAAAATATCGGCATCACCCCCAAAACTAGAAGAAAATACGCCAAAACCATAGACCCACCCCAAAACCACCCTACACCTACCTGATCTTCTCCAAAACCCACAATCCACTCCTATTTAATATAATGACAAACAAGAACACAACAAAACCTAATGGAGACCCCAAAACACGTCAAAAACAACACAAAAAATATCGGCATCACCCCCAAAACTGGAAGAAAATACGCCAAAACCATAGACCCACTCCAAAACCACCCTAAACCTACCTGATCTTCTCCAAAACCCACAATCCACTCCTATTTAACATAATGACAAACAAGAACCCAACAAAACCTAATGGAGACCCCAAAACACGTCAAAAACACCCCAAAAAATATCGGCATCACCCCCAAAACTGGAAGAAAATCCCCCAAAACCATAGATCCACCCCAAAACCACCCTAAACCTACCTGATGTTCTCCAAAACCCCACAATTTACACTTTTCCCAACACGATGACCAACGAGAACCCAACAAAACCCAACAGAGACCCAAAAAACGTCAAAAACACCCCAAACAAGAACGGCATCACCACCAAAACTCGAAGAAAATCCGCCAAAACCATAGATCCACCCCAAAACCACCCTAAACCTACCTGATCTTCTCCAAAACCCACAATCCACACCTATTTAACATAATGACAAACAAGAACACAACAAAACCTAATGGAGACCCCAAAACACGTTAAAAACACCCCAAAAAAGAACGGCATCACCCCCAAAACTGGAAGAAAAAACACCAAAACCATAGATCCACCCCAAAACCACCCTAAACCTACCTGATGTTCTCCAAAACCCACAATCCACTCCTATTTAACATAATGACAAACAAGAACACAACAAAACCTAATGGAGACCCCAAAACACGTCAAAAACACCCCAACAAATATCGGCATCACCCCCAAAACTGGAAGAAAATCCCCCAAAACCATAGATCCACCCCAAAACCACCCGAAACCTACCTGATGTTCTCCAAAACCCACAATTTACCCTTTTCCAACACGATGACCAACGAGAACCCAACAAAACCCAACAGAGACCCCAAAAAACGTCAAAAACACCCCAAACAAGAATGGCATCACCCCCAAAACTCGAAGAAAATACGCCAAAACCATAGATCCCACCCAAAACCACCCTAAACCTACCTGATCTTCTCCAAAACCCACAATCCACTCCTATTTAACATAATGACCAACAAGAACACAACAAAACCTAATGGAGACCCCAAAACACATCAAAAACACCCCCAAAAAATATCGGCATCACCCCCAAAACTGGAAGAAAATACGCCAAAACCATAGATCCACCCCAAAACCACCCTAAACCTACCTGATATTCTACAAAACCCACAATTTACACTTTTCCACCATGATGACCAACGAGAACCCAACAAAACCAAACAGAGACCCCAAAAACATTAAAAAACAACCCAAACAAAAATGGCATCACCCCCAAAACTGGAAGAAAATCCCCCAAAACCATAGATCCACCCCAAAACCACCCTACACCTACCTGATGTTCTCCAAAACCCACAATTTACCCTTTTCCAACACGATGACCAACGAGAACCCAACAAAACCCAAAGAGACCCCAAAAAACGTCAAAAAAACCCCAACAAATATCGGCATCACCCCCAAAACTCGAAGAAAATACGCCAAAACCATAGATCCACCCCAAAACCACACTAAACCTACCTGATCTTCTCCAAAACCCACAATCCACTCCTATTTAACATAATGACAAACAAGAACCCAACAAAACCTAATGGAGACCCCAAAACACGTCAAAAACACTCCAAAAAATATCGGCATCACACCCAAAACTGGAAGAAAAAACACCAAAACCATAGATCCACCCCAAAACCACCCTAAACCTACCTGATGTTCTCCAAAACCCACAATCCACTCCTATTTAACATAATGACAAACAAGAACACAACAAAACCTAATGGAGACCCCAAAACACGTCAAAAACACCCCAAAAAATATCGGCATCACCCCCAAAACTAGAAGAAAATACGCCAAAACCATAGACCCACCCCAAAACCACCCTACACCTACCTGATCTTCTCCAAAACCCACAATCCACTCCTATTTAATATAATGACAAACAAGAACACAACAAAACCTAATGGAGACCCCAAAACACGTCAAAAACACCCCAACAAATATCGGCATCACCCCCAAAACTGGAAGAAAATCCGCCAAAACCATAGATCCACCCCAAAACCACCCGAAACCTACCTGATGTTCTCCATAACCCACAATTTACCCTTTTCCAACACGATGACCAACGAGAACCCAACAAAACCCAACAGAGACCCCAAAAAACGTCAAAAACACCCCAAACAAGAATGGCATCACCCCCAAAACTGGAAGAAAATACGCCAAAACCATAGATCCACCCCAAAACCACCCTAAACCTACCTGATGTTCTCCAAAACCCACAATCCACTCCTATTTAACATAATGACAAACAAGAACACAACAAAACCTAATGGAGACCCCAAAACACATCAAAAACACCCCAAAAAATATCGGCATCACCCCCAAAACTGGAAGAAAAATCCGCCAAAACCATAGATCCACCCCAAAACCACCCTAAACCTACCTGATGTTCTCCAAAACCCACAATTTACACTTTTCCAACACGATGACCAACAAGAACCCAACAAAACCCAACAGAGACCCCAAAACCTTAAAAAACACCCCAAACAAAAATGGCATCACCCCCAAAACTGGAAGAAAATCCCCCAAAACCATAGATCCACCCCAAAACCACCCTACACCTACCTGATGTTCTCCAAAACCCACAATTTACCCTTTTCCAACACGATGACCAACGAGAACCCAACAAAACCCAACGGAGACCCCAAAACACGTCAAAAACACCCCAAACAAGAACGGCATCACCCCCAAAACTCGAAGAAAATCCGCCAAAAACATAGACCCACCCCAAAACCACCCTAAACCTACCTGATCTTCTCCAAAACACACAATTTACACTTTCCAACACGATGATGACCAACGAGAACCCAACAAAACCCAACAGAGACCCAAAAAACGTCAAAAACACCCCAAACAAGAACGGCATCACCACCAAAACTCGAAGAAAATCCGCCAAAACCATAGATCCACCCCAAAAACCACCCGAAACCTACCTGATGTTCTCCAAAACCCACAATCCACACCTATTTAACATAATGACAAACAAGAACACAACAAAACCTAATGGAGACCCCAAAACACGTCAAAAACAACACAAAAAATATCGGCATCACACCCAAAACTGGAAGAAAATACGCCAAAACCATAGATCCACCCCAAAACCACCCTACACCTACCTGATGTTCTCCAAAACCCACAATCCACTCCTATTTAACATAATGACAAACAAGAACACAACAAAACCTAATGGAGACCCCAAAACACGTCAAAAACAACACAAAAAATATCGGCATCACCCCAAAACTAGAAGAAAATACGCCAAAACCATAGACCCACCCCAAAACCACCCTACACCTACCTGATCTTCTCCAAAACCCACAATCCACTCCTATTTAATATAATGACAAACAAGAACACAACAAAACCTAATGGAGACCCCAAAACACGTCAAAAACAACACAAAAAATATCGGCATCACCCCCAAAACTGGAAGAAAATACACCAAAACCATAGATCCACCCCAAAACCACCCTAAACCTACCTGATGTTCTCCAAAACCCACAATCCACTCCTATTTAACATAATGACAAACAAGAACACAACAAAACCTAATGGAGACCCCAAAACACGTCAAAAACACCCCAAACAAGAACGGCATCACCCCCAAAACTGGAAGAAAATACGCCAAAACAGACCCACTCCAAAACCACCCTAAACCTACCTGATCTTCTCCAAAACACACAATCCACTCCTATTTAACATAATGACAAACAAGAACAGAACAAAACCTAATGGAGACCCCAAAACACGTCAAAAACACCCCAAAAAATATCGGCATCACCCCCAAAACTGGAAGAAAATACGCCAAAACCATAGATCCACCCCAAAACCACCCGAAACCTACCTGATGTTCTCCAAAACCCACAATTTACACTTTTCCAACACGATGACCAACGAGAACCCAACAAAACCCAACAGAGACCCAAAAAACGTCAAAAACACCCCAAACAAGAACGGCATCACCACCAAAACTCGAAGAAAATCCGCCAAAACCATAGATCCACCCCAAAACCACCCGAAACCTACCTGATCTTCTCCAAAACCCACAATCCACACCTATTTAACATAATGACAAACAAGAACACAACAAAACCTAATGGAGACCCCAAAACACGTTAAAAACACCCCAAAAAAGAACGGCATCACCCCCAAAACTGGAAGAAAAAACACCAAAACCATAGATCCACCCCAAAACCACCCTAAACCTACCTGATGTTCTCCAAAACCCACAATCCACTCCTATTTAACATAATGACAAACAAGAACACAACAAAACCTAATGGAGACCCCAAAACACATAAAAAACACCCCAAAAAATATCGGCATCACCCCCAAAACTGGAAGAAAATCCCCCAAAACCATAGATCCACCCCAAAACCACCCGAAACCTACCTGATGTTCTCCAAAACCCACAATTTACCCTTTTCCAACACGATGACCAACGAGAACCCAACAAAACCCAACAGAGACCACAAAAAACGTCAAAAACACCCCAAACAAGAATGGCATCACCCCCAAAACTGGAAGAAAATCCGCCAAAACCATAGATCCACCCCAAAACCACCCTAAACCTACCTGATGTTCTCCAAAACCCACAATCCACTCCTATTTAACATAATGACAAACAAGAACACAACAAAAACTAATGGAGACCCCAAAACACATCAAAAACACCCCAAACAAGAACGGCATCACCCCCAAAACTGGAAGAAAATCCGCCAAAACCATAGATCCACCCCAAAACCACCCTAAACCTACCTGATGTTCTCCAAAACCCACAATTTACACTTTTCCAACACGATGACCAACAAGAACCCAACAAAACCCAACAGAGACCCCAAAAACCTTAAAAAACACCCCAAACAAAAATGGCATCACCCCCAAAACTGGAAGAAAATCCCCCAAAACCATAGATCCACCCCAAAACCACCCTAAACCTACCTGATGTTCTCCAAAACCCACAATTTACCCTTTTCCAACACGATGACCAACGAGAACCCAACAAAACCCAACGGAGACCCCAAAACACGTCAAAAACACCCCAAACAAGAACGGCATCACCCCCAAAACTCGAAGAAAATCCGCCAAAAACATAGACCCACCCCAAAACCACCCTAAACCTACCTGATCTTCTCCAAAACACACAATCCACTCCTATTTAACATAATGACAAACAAGAACACAACAAAACCTAATGGAGACCCCAAAACACGTCAAAAACACCCCAAAAAATATCGGCATCACCCCCAAAACTGGAAGAAAATCCCCCAAAACCATAGACCCACCCCAAAACCACCCTAAACCTACCTGATCTTCTCCAAAACCCACAATTTACACTTTCCAACACGATGATGACCAACGAGAACCCAACAAAACCCAACAGAGACCCAAAAAACGTCAAAAACACCCCAAACAAGAACGGCATCACCACCAAAACTCGAAGAAAATCCGCCAAAACCATAGATCCACCCCAAAACCACCCGAAACCTACCTGATGTTCTCCAAAACCCACAATCCACTCCTATTTAACATAATGACAAACAAGAACACAACAAAACCTAATGGAGACCCCAAAACACGTCAAAAACAACACAAAAAATATCGGCATCACCCCCAAAACTGGAAGAAAATACGCCAAAACCATAGATCCACCCCAAAACCACCCTAAACCTACCTGATGTTCTCCAAAACCCACAATCCACTCCTATTTAACATAATGACAAACAACAACACAACAAAACCTAATGGAGACCCCAAAACACGTCAAAAACACCCCAAAAAATATCGGCATCACCCCCAAAACTAGAAGAAAATACGCCAAAACCATAGACCCACCCCAAAACCACCCTACACCTACCTGATCTTCTCCAAAACCCACAATCCACTCCTATTTAATATAATGACAAACAAGAACACAACAAAACCTAATGGAGACCCCAAAACACGTCAAAAACAACACAAAAAATATCGGCATCACCCCCAAAACTGGAAGAAAATACGCCAAAACCATAGACCCACTCCAAAACCACCCTAAACCTACCTGATCTTCTCCAAAACCCACAATCCACTCCTATTTAACATAATGACAAACAAGAACCCAACAAAACCTAATGGAGACCCCAAAACACGTCAAAAACACCCCAAAAAATATCGGCATCACCCCCAAAACTGGAAGAAAATCCGCCAAAACCATAGATCCACCCCAAAACCACCCTAAACCTACCTGATGTTCTCCAAAACCCACAATTTACACTTTTCCAACACGATGACCAACGAGAACCCAACAAAACCCAACAGAGACCCAAAAACGTCAAAAACACCCCAAACAAGAACGGCATCACCACCAAAACTCGAAGAAAATCCGCCAAAACCATAGATCCACCCCAAAACCACCCTAAACCTACCTGATCTTCTCCAAAACCCACAATCCACACCTATTTAACATAATGACAAACAAGAACACAACAAAACCTAATGGAGACCCCAAAACACGTTAAAAACACCCCAAAAAAGAACGGCATCACCCCCAAAACTGGAAGAAAAAACACCAAAACCATAGATCCACCCCAAAACCACCCTAAACCTACCTGATGTTCTCCAAAACCCACAATCCACTCCTATTTAACATAATGACAAACAAGAACACAACAAAACCTAATGGAGACCCCAAAACACGTCAAAAACACCCCAACAAATATCGGCATCACCCCCAAAACTGGAAGAAAATCCCCCAAAACCATAGATCCACCCCAAAACCACCCGAAACCTACCTGATGTTCTCCAAAACCCACAATTTACCCTTTTCCAACACGATGACCAACGAGAACCCAACAAAACCCAACAGAGACCCCAAAAAACGTCAAAAACACCCCAAACAAGAATGGCATCACCCCCAAAACTCGAAGAAAATACGCCAAAACCATAGATCCACCCCAAAACCACCCTAAACCTACCTGATCTTCTCCAAAACCCACAATCCACTCCTATTTAACATAATGACCAACAAGAACACAACAAAACCTAATGGAGACCCCAAAACACATCAAAAACACCCCAAAAAATATCGGCATCACCCCCAAAACTGGAAGAAAATACGCCAAAACCATAGATCCACCCCAAAACCACCCTAAACCTACCTGATATTCTACAAAACCCACAATTTACACTTTTCCACCATGATGACCAACGAGAACCCAACAAAACCAAACAGAGACCCCAAAAACATTAAAAAACAACCCAAACAAAAATGGCATCACCCCCAAAACTGGAAGAAAATCCCCCAAAACCATAGATCCACCCCAAAACCACCCTACACCTACCTGATGTTCTCCAAAACCCACAATTTACCCTTTTCCAACACGATGACCAACGAGAACCCAACAAAACCCAAAAGAGACCCCAAAAAACGTCAAAAAAACCCCAACAAATATCGGCATCACCCCCAAAACTCGAAGAAAATACGCCAAAACCATAGATCCACCCCAAAACCACCCTAAACCTACCTGATCTTCTCCAAAACCCACAATCCACTCCTATTTAACATAATGACAAACAAGAACCCAACAAAACCTAATGGAGACCCCAAAACACGTCAAAAACACTCCAAAAAATATCGGCATCACACCCAAAACTGGAAGAAAAAACACCAAAACCATAGATCCACCCCAAAACCACCCTAAACCTACCTGATGTTCTCCAAAACCCACAATCCACTCCTATTTAACATAATGACAAACAAGAACACAACAAAACCTAATGGAGACCCCAAAACACGTCAAAAACACCCCAAAAAATATCGGCATCACCCCCAAAACTAGAAGAAAATACGCCAAAACCATAGACCCACCCCAAAACCACCCTACACCTACCTGATCTTCTCCAAAACCCACAATCCACTCCTATTTAATATAATGACAAACAAGAACACAACAAAACCTAATGGAGACCCCAAAACACGTCAAAAACACCCCAACAAATATCGGCATCACCCCCAAAACTGGAAGAAAATCCGCCAAAACCATAGATCCACCCCAAAACCACCCGAAACCTACCTGATGTTCTCCAAAACCCACAATTTACCCTTTTCCAACACGATGACCAACGAGAACCCAACAAAACCCAACAGAGACCACAAAAAACGTCAAAAACACCCCAAACAAGAATGGCATCACCCCCAAAACTGGAAGAAAATCCACCAAAACCATAGATCCACCCCAAAACCACCCTAAACCTACCTGATGTTCTCCAAAACCCACAATCCACTCCTATTTAACATAATGACAAACAAGAACACAACAAAAACTAATGGAGACCCCAAAACACGTCAAAAACACCCCAAACAAGAACGGCATCACCCCCAAAACTGGAAGAAAATCCGCCAAAACCATAGATCCACCCCAAAACCACCCTAAACCTACCTGATGTTCTCCAAAACCCACAATTTACACTTTTCCAACACGATGACCAACAAGAACCCAACAAAACCCAACAGAGACCCCAAAAACCTTAAAAAACACCCCAAACAAAAATGGCATCACCCCCAAAACTGGAAGAAAATCCCCCAAAACCATAGATCCACCCCAAAACCACCCTAAACCTACCTGATGTTCTCCAAAACCCACAATTTACCCTTTTCCAACACGATGACCAACGAGAACCCAACAAAACCCAACGGAGACCCCAAAACACGTCAAAAACACCCCAAACAAGAACGGCATCACCCCCAAAACTCGAAGAAAATCCGCCAAAACCATAGACCCACCCCAAAACCACCCTAAACCTACCTGATCTTCTCCAAAACACACAATCCACTCCTATTTAACATAATGACAAACAAGAACACAACAAAACCTAATGGAGACCCCAAAACACGTCAAAAACACCCCAAAAAATATCGGCATCACCCCCAAAACTGGAAGAAAATCCCCCAAAACCATAGACCCACCCCAAAACCACCCTAAACCTACCTGATATTCTCCAAAACCCACAATTTACACTTTCCAACACGATGATGACCAACGAGAACCCAACAAAACCCAACAGAGACCCAAAAAACGTCAAAAACACCCCAAACAAGAACGGCATCACCACCAAAACTCGAAGAAAATCCGCCAAAACCATAGATCCACCCCAAAACCACCCGAAACCTACCTGATGTTCTCCAAAACCCACAATCCACTCCTATTTAACATAATGACAAACAAGAACACAACAAAACCTAATGGAGACCCCAAAACACGTCAAAAACAACACAAAAAATATCGGCATCACCCCCAAAACTGGAAGAAAATACGCCAAAACCATAGATCCACCC
This sequence comes from Aythya ferina, assembly GCF_964211825.1. Classification (NCBI taxonomy): domain Eukaryota; kingdom Metazoa; phylum Chordata; class Aves; order Anseriformes; family Anatidae; genus Aythya; species Aythya ferina. Next base: position 88,874 of record NW_028181273.1, on the reverse strand, counting down.
CAAAACCACCCTAAACCTACCTGATGTTCTCCAAAACCCACAATCCACTCCTATTTAACATAATGACAAACAAGAACACAACAAAACCTAATGGAGACCCCAAAACACGTCAAAAACACCCCAAAAAATATCGGCATCACCCCCAAAACTAGAAGAAAATACGCCAAAACCATAGACCCACCCCAAAACCACCCTACACCTACCTGATCTTCTCCAAAACCCACAATCCACTCCTATTTAATATAATGACAAACAAGAACACAACAAAACCTAATGGAGACCCCAAAACACGTCAAAAACAACACAAAAAATATCGGCATCACCCCCAAAACTGGAAGAAAATACGCCAAAACCATAGACCCACTCCAAAACCACCCTAAACCTACCTGATCTTCTCCAAAACACACAATCCACTCCTATTTAACATAATGACAAACAAGAACACAACAAAACCTAATGGAGACCCCAAAACACGTCAAAAACACCCCAAAAAATATCGGCATCACCCCCAAAACTGGAAGAAAATCCGCCAAAACCATAGATCCACCCCAAAACCACCCGAAACCTACCTGATGTTCTCCAAAACCCACAATTTACACTTTTCCAACACGATGACCAACGAGAACCCAACAAAACCCAACAGAGACCCAAAAAACGTCAAAAACACCCCAAACAAGAACGGCATCACCACCAAAACTCGAAGAAAATCCGCCAAAACCATAGATCCACCCCAAAACCACCCTAAACCTACCTGATCTTCTCCAAAACCCACAATCCACACCTATTTAACATAATGACAAACAAGAACACAACAAAACCTAATGGAGACCCCAAAACACGTTAAAAACACCCCAAAAAAGAACGGCATCACCCCCAAAACTGGAAGAAAAAACACCAAAACCATAGATCCACCCCAAAACCACCCTAAACCTACCTGATGTTCTCCAAAACCCACAATCCACTCCTATTTAACATAATGACAAACAAGAACACAACAAAACCTAATGGAGACCCCAAAACACGTCAAAAACACCCCAACAAATATCGGCATCACCCCCAAAACTGGAAGAAAATACGCCAAAACCATAGATCCACCCCAAAACCACCCTAAACCTACCTGATGTTCTCCAAAACCCACAATTTACCATTTTCCAACACGATGACCAACGAGAACCCAACAAAACCCAACAGAGACCCCAAAAAACGTCAAAAACACCCCAAACAAGAATGGCATCACCCCCAAAACTGGAAGAAAATACGCCAAAACCATAGATCCACCCCAAAACCACCCTAAACCTACCTGATCTTCTCCAAAACCCACAATCCACTCCTATTTAACATAATGACCAACAAGAACACAACAAAACCTAATGGAGACCCCAAAACACATCAAAAACACCCCAAAAAATATCGGCATCACCCCCAAAACTGGAAGAAAATACGCCAAAACCATAGATCCACCCCAAAACCACCCTAAACCTACCTGATATTCTACAAAACCCACAATTTACACTTTTCCACCATGATGACCAACGAGAACCCAACAAAACCAAACAGAGACCCCAAAAACATTAAAAAACAACCCAAACAAAAATGGCATCACCCCCAAAACTGGAAGAAAATCCCCCAAAACCATAGATCCACCCCAAAACCACCCTAAACCTACCTGATGTTCTCCAAAACGCACAATTTACCCTTTTCCAACACGATGACCAACGAGAACCCAACAAAACCCAAAAGAGACCCCAAAAAACGTCAAAAACACCCCAAAAAATATCGGCATCACCCCCAAAACTCGAAGAAAATACGCCAAAACCATAGATCCACCCCAAAACCACCCTAAACCTACCTGATCTTCTCCAAAACCCACAATCCACACCTATTTAACATAATGACAAACAAGAAAACAACAAAACCTAATGGAGACCCCAAAACACGTCAAAAACACTCCAAAAAATATATCGGCATCACACCCAAAACTGGAAGAAAAAACACCAAAACCATAGATCCACCCCAAAACCACCCTAAACCTACCTGATGTTCTCCAAAACACACAATCCACTCCTATTTAACATAATGACAAACAAGAACAAAACAAAACCTAATGGAGACCCCAAAACACGTCAAAAACAACACAAAAAATATCGGCATCACCCCCAAAACTGGAAGAAAATACGCCAAAACCATAGATCCACCCCAAAACCACCCTAAACCTACCTGATGTTCTCCAAAACCCACAATTTACACTTTTCCAACACGATGACCAACGAGAACCAAACAAAACCCAACAGAGACCCAAAAAACGTCAAAAACACCCCAAACAAGAACGGCATCACCACCAAAACTCGAAGAAAATCCGCCAAAACCATAGATCCACCCCAAAACCACCCTAAACCTACCTGATCTTCTCCAAAACCCACAATCCACACCTATTTAACATAATGACAAACAAGAACACAACAAAACCTAATGGAGACCCCAAAACACGTTAAAAACACCCCAAAAAAGAACGGCATCACCCCCAAACTGGAAGAAAAAACACCAAAACCATAGATCCACCCCAAAACCACCCTAAACCTACCTGATGTTCTCCAAAACCCACACTCCACTCCTATTTAACATAATGACAAACAAGAACACAACAAAACCTAATGGAGACCCCAAAACACGTCAAAAACACCCCAACAAATATCGGCATTACTCCCAAAACTGGAAGAAAATCCCCCAAAACCATAGATCCACCCCAAAACCACCCGAACCTACCTGATGTTCTCCAAAACCCACAATTTACCCTTTTCCAACACGATGACCAACGAGAACCCAACAAAACCCAACAGAGACCCCAAAAAACGTCAAAAACACCCCAAACAAGAACGGCATCACCCCCAAAACTCGAAGAAAATACGCCAAAACCATAGATCCACCCCAAAACCACCCTAAACCTACCTGATCTTCTCCAAAACCCACAATCCACTCCTATTTAACATAATGACAAACAAGAACACAACAAAACCTAATGGAGACACCAAAACACGTCAAAAACACCCCAAAAAATATCGGCATCACCCCCAAAACTAGAAGAAAATACGCCAAAACCATAGACCCACCCCAAAACCACCCTACACCTACCTGATCTTCTCCAAAACCCACAATCCACTCCTATTTAATATAATGACAAACAAGAACACAACAAAACCTAATGGAGACCCCAAAACACGTCAAAAACACCCCAACAAATATCGGCATCACCCCCAAAACTGGAAGAAAATCCCCCAAAACCATAGATCCACCCCAAAACCACCCGAAACCTACCTGATGTTCTCCAAAACCCACAATTTACACTTTTCCACCATGATGACCAACGAGAACCCAACAAAACCAAACAGAGACCCCAAAAACATTAAAAAACAACCCAAACAAAAATGGCATCACCCCCAAAACTGGAAGAAAATCCCCCAAAACCATAGATCCACCCCAAAACCACCCTAAACCTACCTGATGTTCTCCAAAACGCACAATTTACCCTTTTCCAACACGATGACCAACGAGAACCCAACAAAACCCAAAAGAGACCCCAAAAAACGTCAAAAACACCCCAAAAAATATCGGCATCACCCCCAAAACTCGAAGAAAATACGCCAAAACCATAGATCCACCCCAAAACCACCCTAAACCTACCTGATCTTCTCCAAAACCCACAATCCACACCTATTTAACATAATGACAAACAAGAAAACAACAAAACCTAATGGAGACCCCAAAACACGTCAAAAACACTCCAAAAAATATCGGCATCACACCCAAAACTGGAAGAAAAAACACCAAAACCATAGATCCACCCCAAAACCACCCTAAACCTACCTGATGTTCTCCAAAACACACAATCCACTCCTATTTAACATAATGACAAACAAGAACAAAACAAAACCTAATGGAGACCCCAAAACACGTCAAAAACAACACAAAAAATATCGGCATCACCCCCAAAACTGGAAGAAAATACGCCAAAACCATAGATCCACCCCAAAACCACCCTAAACCTACCTGATGTTCTCCAAAACCCACAATTTACACTTTTCCAACACGATGACCAACGAGAACCAAACAAAACCCAACAGAGACCCAAAAAACGTCAAAAACACCCCAAACAAGAACGGCATCACCACCAAAACTCGAAGAAAATCCGCCAAAACCATAGATCCACCCCAAAACCACCCTAAACCTACCTGATCTTCTCCAAAACCCACAATCCACACCTATTTAACATAATGACAAACAAGAACACAACAAAACCTAATGGAGACCCCAAAACACGTTAAAAACACCCCAAAAAAGAACGGCATCACCCCCAAAACTGGAAGAAAAAACACCAAAACCATAGATCCACCCAAAACCACCCTAAACCTACCTGATGTTCTCCAAAACCCACACTCCACTCCTATTTAACATAATGACAAACAAGAACACAACAAAACCTAATGGAGACCCCAAAACACGTCAAAAACACCCCAACAATATCGGCATTACTCCCAAAACTGGAAGAAAATCCCCCAAAACCATAGATCCACCCCAAAACCACCCGAAACCTACCTGATGTTCTCCAAAACCCACAATTTACCCTTTTCCAACACGATGACCAACGAGAACCCAACAAAACCCAACAGAGACCCCAAAAAACGTCAAAAACACCCCAAACAAGAACGGCATCACCCCCAAAACTCGAAGAAAATACGCCAAAACCATAGATCCACCCCAAAACCACCCTAAACCTACCTGATCTTCTCCAAAACCCACAATCCACTCCTATTTAACATAATGACAAACAAGAACACAACAAAACCTAATGGAGACACCAAAACACGTCAAAAACACCCCAAAAAATATCGGCATCACCCCCAAAACTAGAAGAAAATACGCCAAAACCATAGACCCACCCCAAAACCACCCTACACCTACCTGATCTTCTCCAAAACCCACAATCCACTCCTATTTAATATAATGACAAACAAGAACACAACAAAACCTAATGGAGACCCCAAAACACGTCAAAAACACCCCAAAAAATATCGGCATCACCCCCAAAACTGGAAGAAAATCCCCCAAAACCATAGATCCACCCCAAAACCACCCGAAACCTACCTGATGTTCTCCAAAACCCACAATTTACCCTTTTCCAACACGATGACCAACGAGAACCCAACAAAACCCAACAGAGACCACAAAAAAACGTCAAAAACACCCCAAACAAGAATGGCATCACCCCCAAAACTGGAAGAAAATCCGCCAAAACCATAGATCCACCCCAAAACCACCCTAAACCTACCTGATGTTCTCCAAAACCCACAATCCACTCCTATTTAACATAATGACAAACAAGAACACAACAAAAACTAATGGAGACCCCAAAACACATCAAAAACACCCCAAACAAGAACGGCATCACCCCCAAAACTGGAAGAAAATCCGCCAAAACCATAGATCCACCCCAAAACCACCCTAAACCTACCTGATGTTCTCCAAAACCCACAATTTACACTTTTCCAACACGATGACCAACAAGAACCCAACAAAACCCAACAGAGACCCCAAAACCTTAAAAAACACCCCAAACAAAAATGGCATCACCCCCAAAACTGGAAGAAAATCCCCCAAAACCATAGATCCACCCCAAAACCACCCTAAACCTACCTGATGTTCTCCAAAACCCACAATTTACCCTTTTCCAACACGATGACCAACGAGAACCCAACAAAACCCAACGGAGACCCCAAAACACGTCAAAAACACCCCAAACAAGAACGGCATCACCCCCAAAACTCGAAGAAAATCCGCCAAAAACATAGACCCACCCCAAAACCACCCTAAACCTACCTGATCTTCTCCAAAACACACAATCCACTCCTATTTAACATAATGACAAACAAGAACACAACAAAACCTAATGGAGACCCCAAAACACGTCAAAAACACCCCAAAAAATATCGGCATCACCCCCAAAACTGGAAGAAAATCCCCCAAAACCATAGACCCACCCCAAAACCACCCTAAACCTACCTGATCTTCTCCAAAACCCACAATTTACACTTTCCAACACGATGATGACCAACGAGAACCCAACAAAACCCAACAGAGACCCAAAAAACGTCAAAACACCCCAAACAAGAACGGCATCACCACCAAAACTCGAAGAAAATACGCCAAAACCATAGATCCACCCCAAAACCACCCGAAACCTACCTGATGTTCTCCAAAACCCACAATCCACTCCTATTTAACATAATGACAAACAAGAACACAACAAAACCTAATGGAGACCCCAAAACACGTCAAAAACAACACAAAAAATATCGGCATCACCCCCAAAACTGGAAGAAAATACGCCAAAACCATAGATCCACCCCAAAACCACCCTAAACCTACCTGATGTTCTCCAAAACCCACAATCCACTCCTATTTAACATAATGACAAACAACAACACAACAAAACCTAATGGAGACCCCAAAACACGTCAAAAACACCCCAAAAAATATCGGCATCACCCCCAAAACTAGAAGAAAATACGCCAAAACCATAGACCCACCCCAAAACCACCCTACACCTACCTGATCTTCTCCAAAACCCACAATCCACTCCTATTTAATATAATGACAAACAAGAACACAACAAAACCTAATGGAGACCCCAAAACACGTCAAAAACAACACAAAAAATATCGGCATCACCCCCAAAACTGGAAGAAAATACGCCAAAACCATAGACCCACTCCAAAACCACCCTAAACCTACCTGATCTTCTCCAAAACCCACAATCCACTCCTATTTAACATAATGACAAACAAGAACCCAACAAAACCTAATGGAGACCCCAAAACACGTCAAAAACACCCCAAAAAAATATCGGCATCACCCCCAAAACTGGAAGAAAATCCGCCAAAACCATAGATCCACCCCAAAACCACCCTAAACCTACCTGATGTTCTCCAAAACCACAATTTACACTTTTCCAACACGATGACCAACGAGAACCCAACAAAACCCAACAGAGACCCAAAAAACGTCAAAAACACCCCAAACAAGAACGGCATCACCACCAAAACTCGAAGAAAATCCGCCAAAACCATAGATCCACCCCAAAACCACCCTAAACCTACCTGATCTTCTCCAAAACCCACAATCCACACCTATTTAACATAATGACAAACAAGAACACAACAAAACCTAATGGAGACCCCAAAACACGTTAAAAACACCCCAAAAAAGAACGGCATCACCCCCAAAACTGGAAGAAAAAACACCAAAACCATAGATCCACCCCAAAACCACCCTAAACCTACCTGATGTTCTCCAAAACCCACAATCCACTCCTATTTAACATAATGACAAACAAGAACACAACAAAACCTAATGGAGACCCCAAAACACGTCAAAAACACCCCAACAAATATCGGCATCACCCCCAAAACTGGAAGAAAATCCCCCAAAACCATAGATCCACCCCAAAACCACCCGAAACCTACCTGATGTTCTCCAAAACCCACAATTTACCCTTTTCCAACACGATGACCAACGAGAACCCAACAAAACCCAACAGAGACCCCAAAAAACGTCAAAAACACCCCAAACAAGAATGGCATCACCCCAAAACTCGAAGAAAATACGCCAAAACCATAGATCCACCCCAAAACCACCCTAAACCTACCTGATCTTCTCCAAAACCCACAATCCACTCCTATTTAACATAATGACCAACAAGAACACAACAAAACCTAATGGAGACCCCAAAAACACATCAAAAACACCCCAAAAAATATCGGCATCACCCCCAAAACTGGAAGAAAATACGCCAAAACCATAGATCCACCCCAAAACCACCCTAAACCTACCTGATATTCTACAAAACCCACAATTTACACTTTTCCACCATGATGACCAACGAGAACCCAACAAAACCAAACAGAGACCCCAAAAACATTAAAAAACAACCCAAACAAAAATGGCATCACCCCCAAAACTGGAAGAAAATCCCCCAAAACCATAGATCCACCCCAAAACCACCCTACACCTACCTGATGTTCTCCAAACCCACAATTTACCCTTTTCCAACACCAATGACCAACGAGAACCCAACAAAACCCAAAAGAGACCCCAAAAAACGTCAAAAAAACCCCAACAAATATCGGCATCACCCCCAAAACTCGAAGAAAATACGCCAAAACCATAGATCCACCCCAAAACCACCCTAAACCTACCTGATCTTCTCCAAAACCCACAATCCACTCCTATTTAACATAATGACAAACAAGAACCCAACAAAACCTAATGGAGACCCCAAAACACGTCAAAAACACTCCAAAAAATATCGGCATCACACCCAAAACTGGAAGAAAAAACACCAAAACCATAGATCCACCCCAAAACCACCCTAAACCTACCTGATGTTCTCCAAAACCCACAATCCACTCCTATTTAACATAATGACAAACAAGAACACAACAAAACCTAATGGAGACCCCAAAACACGTCAAAAACACCCCAAAAAATATCGGCATCACCCCCAAAACTAGAAGAAAATACGCCAAAACCATAGACCCACCCCAAACCACCCTACACCTACCTGATCTTCTCCAAAACCCACAATCCACTCCTATTTAATATAATGACAAACAAGAACACAACAAAACCTAATGGAGACCCCAAAACACGTCAAAAACACCCCAACAATATCGGCATCACCCCCAAAACTGGAAGAAAATCCGCCAAAACCATAGATCCACCCCAAAACCACCCGAAACCTACCTGATGTTCTCCAAAACCCACAATTTACCCTTTTTCCAACACGATGACCAACGAGAACCCAACAAAACCCAACAGAGACCACAAAAAACGTCAAAAACACCCCAAACAAGAATGGCATCACCCCCAAAACTGGAAGAAAATCCACCAAAACCATAGATCCACCCCAAAACCACCCTAAACCTACCTGATGTTCTCCAAAACCCACAATCCACTCCTATTTAACATAATGACAAACAAGAACACAACAAAAACTAATGGAGACCCCAAAACACGTCAAAAACACCCCAAACAAGAACGGCATCACCCCCAAAACTGGAAGAAAATCCGCCAAAACCATAGATCCACCCCAAAACCACCCTAAACCTACCTGATGTTCTCCAAAACCCACAATTTACACTTTTCCAACACGATGACCAACAAGAACCCAACAAAACCCAACAGAGACCCCAAAAACCTTAAAAAACACCCCAAACAAAAATGGCATCACCCCCAAAACTGGAAGAAAATCCCCCAAAACCATAGATCCACCCCAAAACCACCCTAAACCTACCTGATGTTCTCCAAAACCCACAATTTACCCTTTTCCAACACGATGACCAACGAGAACCCAACAAAACCCAACGGAGACCCCAAAACACGTCAAAAACACCCCAAACAAGAACGGCATCACCCCCAAAACTCGAAGAAAATCCGCCAAAACCATAGACCCACCCCAAAACCACCCTAAACCTACCTGATCTTCTCCAAAACACACAATCCACTCCTATTTAACATAATGACAAACAAGAACACAACAAAACCTAATGGAGACCCCAAAACACGTCAAAAACACCCCAAAAAATATCGGCATCACCCCCAAAACTGGAAGAAAATCCCCCAAAACCATAGACCCACCCCAAAACCACCCTAAACCTACCTGATCTTCTCCAAAACCCACAATTTACACTTTCCAACACGATGATGACCAACGAGAACCCAACAAAACCCAACAGAGACCCAAAAAACGTCAAAAACACCCCAAACAAGAACGGCATCACCACCAAAACTCGAAGAAAATCCGCCAAAACCATAGATCCACCCCAAAACCACCCGAAACCTACCTGATGTTCTCCAAAACCCACAATCCACTCCTATTTAACATAATGACAAACAAGAACACAACAAAACCTAATGGAGACCCCAAAACACGTCAAAAACAACACAAAAAATATCGGCATCACCCCCAAAACTGGAAGAAAATACGCCAAAACCATAGATCCACCCCAAAACCACCCTAAACCTACCTGATGTTCTCCAAAACCCACAATCCACTCCTATTTAACATAATGACAAACAAGAACACAACAAAACCTAATGGAGACCCCAAAACACGTCAAAAACACCCCAAAAAATATCGGCATCACCCCCAAAACTAGAAGAAAATACGCCAAAACCATAGACCCACCCCAAAACCACCCTACACCTACCTGATCTTCTCCAAAACCCACAATCCACTCCTATTTAATATAATGACAAACAAGAACACAACAAAACCTAATGGAGACCCCAAAACACGTCAAAAACAACACAAAAAATATCGGCATCACCCCCAAAACTGGAAGAAAATACGCCAAAACCATAGACCCACTCCAAAACCACCCTAAACCTACCTGATCTTCTCCAAAACACACAATCCACTCCTATTTAACATAATGACAAACAAGAACACAACAAAACCTAATGGAGACCCCAAAACACGTCAAAAACACCCCAACAAATATCGGCATCACCCCCAAAACTGGAAGAAAATCCGCCAAAACCATAGATCCACCCCAAAACCACCCTAAACCTACCTGATGTTCTCCAAAACCCACAATTTACACTTTTCCAACACGATGACCAACGAGAACCCAACAAAACCCAACAGAGACCCAAAAAACGTCAAAAACACCCCAAACAAGAACGGCATCACCACCAAAACTCGAAGAAAATCCGCCAAAACCATAGATCCACCCCAAAACCACCCTAAACCTACCTGATCTTCTCCAAAACCCACAATCCACACCTATTTAACATAATGACAAACAAGAACACAACAAAACCTAATGGAGACCCCAAAACACGTTAAAAACACCCCAAAAAAGAACGGCATCACCCCCAAAACTGGAAGAAAAAACACCAAAACCATAGATCCACCCCAAAACCACCCTAAACCTACCTGATGTTCTCCAAAACCCACAATCCACTCCTATTTAACATAATGACAAACAAGAACACAACAAAACCTAATGGAGACCCCAAAACACGTCAAAAACACCCCAACAAATATCGGCATCACCCCCAAAACTGGAAGAAAATACGCCAAAACCATAGATCCACCCCAAAACCACCCGAAACCTACCTGATGTTCTCCAAAACCCACAATTTACCATTTTCCAACACGATGACCAACGAGAACCCAACAAAACCCAACAGAGACCCCAAAAAACGTCAAAAACACCCCAAACAAGAATGGCATCACCCCCAAAACTGGAAGAAAATACGCCAAAACCATAGATCCACCCCAAAACCACCCTAAACCTACCTGATCTTCTCCAAAACCCACAATCCACTCCTATTTAACATAATGACCAACAAGAACACAACAAAACCTAATGGAGACCCCAAAACACATCAAAAACACCCCAAAAAATATCGGCATCACCCCCAAAACTGGAAGAAAATACGCCAAAACCATAGATCCACCCCAAAACCACCCTAAACCTACCTGATATTCTACAAAACCCACAATTTACACTTTTCCACCATGATGACCAACGAGAACCCAACAAAACCAAACAGAGACCCCAAAAACATTAAAAAACAACCCAAACAAAAATGGCATCACCCCCAAAACTGGAAGAAAATCCCCCAAAACCATAGATCCACCCCAAAACCACCCTAAACCTACCTGATGTTCTCCAAAACGCACAATTTACCCTTTTCCAACACGATGACCAACGAGAACCCAACAAAACCCAAAAGAGACCCCAAAAAACGTCAAAAACACCCCAAAAAATATCGGCATCACCCCCAAAACTCGAAGAAAATACGCCAAAACCATAGATCCACCCCAAAACCACCCTAAACCTACCTGATCTTCTCCAAAACCCACAATCCACACCTATTTAACATAATGACAAACAAGAAAACAACAAAACCTAATGGAGACCCCAAAACACGTCAAAAACACTCCAAAAAATATCGGCATCACACCCAAAACTGGAAGAAAAAACACCAAAACCATAGATCCACCCCAAAACCACCCTAAACCTACCTGATGTTCTCCAAAACACACAATCCACTCCTATTTAACATAATGACAAACAAGAACAAAACAAAACCTAATGGAGACCCCAAAACACGTCAAAAACAACACAAAAAATATCGGCATCACCCCCAAAACTGGAAGAAAATACGCCAAAACCATAGATCCACCCCAAAACCACCCTAAACCTACCTGATGTTCTCCAAAACCCACAATTTACACTTTTCCAACACGATGACCAACGAGAACCAAACAAAACCCAACAGAGACCCAAAAAACGTCAAAAACACCCCAAACAAGAACGGCATCACCACCAAAACTCGAAGAAAATCCGCCAAAACCATAGATCCACCCCAAAACCACCCTAAACCTACCTGATCTTCTCCAAAACCCACAATCCACACCTATTTAACATAATGACAAACAAGAACACAACAAAACCTAATGGAGACCCCAAAACACGTTAAAAACACCCCAAAAAAGAACGGCATCACCCCCAAAACTGGAAGAAAAAACACCAAAACCATAGATCCACCCCAAAACCACCCTAAACCTACCTGATGTTCTCCAAAACCCACACTCCACTCCTATTTAACATAATGACAAACAAGAACACAACAAAACCTAATGGAGACCCCAAAACACGTCAAAAACACCCCAACAAATATCGGCATTACTCCCAAAACTGGAAGAAAATCCCCCAAAACCATAGATCCACCCCAAAACCACCCGAAACCTACCTGATGTTCTCCAAAACCCACAATTTACCCTTTTCCAACACGATGACCAACGAGAACCCAACAAAACCCAACAGAGACCCCAAAAAACGTCAAAAACACCCCAAACAAGAACGGCATCACCCCCAAAACTCGAAGAAAATACGCCAAAACCATAGATCCACCCCAAAACCACCCTAAACCTACCTGATCTTCTCCAAAACCCACAATCCACTCCTATTTAACATAATGACAAACAAGAACACAACAAAACCTAATGGAGACACCAAAACACGTCAAAAACACCCCAAAAAATATCGGCATCACCCCCAAAACTAGAAGAAAATACGCCAAAACCATAGACCCACCCCAAAACCACCCTACACCTACCTGATCTTCTCCAAAACCCACAATCCACTCCTATTTAATATAATGACAAACAAGAACACAACAAAACCTAATGGAGACCCCAAAACACGTCAAAAACACCCCAACAAATATCGGCATCACCCCCAAAACTGGAAGAAAATACGCCAAAACCATAGATCCACCCCAAAACCACCCGAAACCTACCTGATGTTCTCCATAACCCACAATTTACCCTTTTCCAACACGATGACCAACGAGAACCCAACAAAACCCAACAGAGACCCCAAAAACCTTAAAAAACACCCCAAACAAAAATGGCATCACCCCCAAAACTGGAAGAAAATCCCCCAAAACCATAGATCCACCCCAAAACCACCCTACACCTACCTGATGTTCTCCAAAACCCACAATTTACCCTTTTCCAACACGATGACCAACGAGAACCCAACAAAACCCAACGGAGACCCCAAAACACGTCAAAAACACCCCAAACAAGAACGGCATCACCCCCAAAACTCGAAGAAAATCCGCCAAAACCATAGACCCACCCCAAAACCACCCTAAACCTACCTGATCTTCTCCAAAACACACAATCCACTCCTATTTAACATAATGACAAACAAGAACACAACAAAACCTAATGGAGACCCCAAAACACGTCAAAAACAACACAAAAAATATCGGCATCACCCCCAAAACTAGAAGAAAATACGCCAAAACCATAGACCCACCCCAAAACCACCCTAAACCTACCTGATCTTCTCCAAAACCCACAATTTACACTTTCCAACACGATGATGACCAACGAGAACCCAACAAAACCCAACAGAGACCCAAAAAACGTCAAAAACACCCCAAACAAGAACGGCATCACCACCAAAACTCGAAGAAAATACGCCAAAACCATAGATCCACCCCAAAACCACCCGAAACCTACCTGATGTTCTCCAAAACCCACAATCCACACCTATTTAACATAATGACAAACAAGAACACAACAAAACCTAATGGAGACCACAAAACACGTCAAAAACAACACAAAAAATATCGGCATCACCCCCAAAACTGGAAGAAAATACGCCAAAACCATAGATCCACCCCAAAACCACCCTACACCTACCTGATGTTCTCCAAAACCCACAATCCACTCCTATTTAACATAATGACAAACAAGAACACAACAAAACCTAATGGAGACCCCAAAACACGTCAAAAACAACACAAAAAATATCGGCATCACCCCCAAAACTAGAAGAAAATACGCCAAAACCATAGACCCACCCCAAAACCACCCTACACCTACCTGATCTTCTCCAAAACCCACAATCCACTCCTATTTAATATAATGACAAACAAGAACACAACAAAACCTAATGGAGACCCCAAAACACGTCAAAAACAACACAAAAAATATCGGCATCACCCCCAAAACTGGAAGAAAATACACCAAAACCATAGATCCACCCCAAAACCACCCTAAACCTACCTGATCTTCTCCAAAACCCACAATCCACTCCTATTTAACATAATGACAAACAAGAACACAACAAAACCTAATGGAGACCCCAAAACACGTCAAAAACACCCCAAACAAGAACGGCATCACCCCCAAAACTGGAAGAAAATACGCCAAAACCATAGACCCACTCCAAAACCACCCTAAACCTACCTGATCTTCTCCAAAACACACAATCCACTCCTATTTAACATAATGACAAACAAGAACAGAACAAAACCTAATGGAGACCCCAAAACACGTCAAAAACACCCCAAAAAATATCGGCATCACCCCCAAAACTGGAAGAAAATCCGCCAAAACCATAGATCCACCCCAAAACCACCCTAAACCTACCTGATGTTCTCCAAAACCCACAATTTACACTTTTCCAACACGATGACCAACGAGAACCCAACAAAACCCAACAGAGACCCAAAAAACGTCAAAAACACCCCAAACAAGAACGGCATCACCACCAAAACTCGAAGAAAATCCGCCAAAACCATAGATCCACCCCAAAACCACCCGAAACCTACCTGATCTTCTCCAAAACCCACAATCCACACCTATTTAACATAATGACAAACAAGAACACAACAAAACCTAATGGAGACCCCAAAACACGTCAAAAACACCCCAAAAAAGAACGGCATCACCCCCAAAACTGGAAGAAAAAACACCAAAACCATAGATCCACCCCAAAACCACCCTAAACCTACCTGATGTTCTCCAAAACCCACAATCCACTCCTATTTAACATAATGACAAACAAGAACACAACAAAACCTAATGGAGACCCCAAAACACGTCAAAAACACCCCAACAAATATCGGCATCACCCCCAAAACTGGAAGAAAATCCGCCAAAACCATAGATCCACCCCAAAACCACCCGAAACCTACCTGATGTTCTCCAAAACCCACAATTTACCCTTTTCCAACACGATGACCAACGAGAACCCAACAAAACCCAACAGAGACCACAAAAAACGTCAAAAACACCCCAAACAAGAATGGCATCACCCCCAAAACTGGAAGAAAATCCGCCAAAACCATAGATCCACCCCAAAACCACCCTAAACCTACCTGATGTTCTCCAAAACCCACAATCCACTCCTATTTAACATAATGACAAACAAGAACACAACAAAAACTAATGGAGACCCCAAAACACATCAAAAACACCCCAAACAAGAACGGCATCACCCCCAAAACTGGAAGAAAATCCGCCAAAACCATAGATCCACCCCAAAACCACCCTAAACCTACCTGATGTTCTCCAAAACCCACAATTTACACTTTTCCAACACGATGACCAACAAGAACCCAACAAAACCCAACAGAGACCCCAAAAACCTTAAAAAACACCCCAAACAAAAATGGCATCACCCCCAAAACTGGAAGAAAATCCCCCAAAACCATAGATCCACCCCAAAACCACCCTAAACCTACCTGATGTTCTCCAAAACCCACAATTTACCCTTTTCCAACACGATGACCAACGAGAACCCAACAAAACCCAACGGAGACCCCAAAACACGTCAAAAACACCCCAAACAAGAACGGCATCACCCCCAAAATTGGAAGAAAATCCGCCAAAACCATAGACCCACCCCAAAACCACCCTAAACCTACCTGATCTTCTCCAAAACACACAATCCACTCCTATTTAACATAATGACAAACAAGAACACAACAAAACCTAATGGAGACCCCAAAACACGTCAAAAACACCCCAACAAATATCGGCATCACCCCCAAAACTGGAAGAAAATACGCCAAAACCATAGATCCAACCCAAAACCACCCTAAACCTACCTGATGTTCTCCAAAACCCACAATCCACTCCTATTTAACATAATGACAAACAAGAACACAACAAAACCTAATGGAGACCCCAAAACACGTCAAAAACACCCCAAAAAATATCGGCATCACCCCCAAAACTAGAAGAAAATACGCCAAAACCATAGACCCACCCCAAAACCACCCTACACCTACCTGATCTTCTCCAAAACCCACAATCCACTCCTATTTAATATAATGACAAACAAGAACACAACAAAACCTAATGGAGACCCCAAAACACGTCAAAAACAACACAAAAAATATCGGCATCACCCCCAAAACTGGAAGAAAATACGCCAAAACCATAGACCCACTCCAAAACCACCCTAAACCTACCTGATCTTCTCCAAAACACACAATCCACTCCTATTTAACATAATGACAAACAAGAACACAACAAAACCTAATGGAGACCCCAAAACACGTCAAAAACACCCCAAAAAATATCGGCATCACCCCCAAAACTGGAAGAAAATCCGCCAAAACCATAGATCCACCCCAAAACCACCCTAAACCTACCTGATGTTCTCCAAAACCCACAATTTACACTTTTCCAACACGATGACCAACGAGAACCCAACAAAACCCAACAGAGACCCAAAAAACGTCAAAAACACCCCAAACAAGAACGGCATCACCACCAAAACTCGAAGAAAATCCGCCAAAACCATAGATCCACCCCAAAACCACCCTAAACCTACCTGATCTTCTCCAAAACCCACAATCCACACCTATTTAACATAATGACAAACAAGAACCCAACAAAACCTAATGGAGACCCCAAAACACGTTAAAAACACCCCAAAAAAGAACGGCATCACCCCCAAAACTGGAAGAAAAAACACCAAAACCATAGATCCACCCCAAAACCACCCTAAACCTACCTGATGTTCTCCAAAACCCACAATCCACTCCTATTTAACATAATGACAAACAAGAACACAACAAAACCTAATGGAGACCCCAAAACACGTCAAAAACACCCCAACAAATATCGGCATCACCCCCAAAACTGGAAGAAAATCCCCCAAAACCATAGATCCACCCCAAAACCACCCTAAACCTACCTGATGTTCTCCAAAACCCACAATTTACCCTTTTCCAACACGATGACCAACGAGAACCCAACAAAACCCAACAGAGACCCCAAAAAACGTCAAAAACACCCCAAACAAGAATGGCATCACCACCAAAACTCGAAGAAAATACGCCAAAACCATAGATCCACCCCAAAACCACCCTAAACCTACCTGATCTTCTCCAAAACCCACAATCCACTCCTATTTAACATAATGACCAACAAGAACACAACAAAACCTAATGGAGACCCCAAAACACATCAAAAACACCCCAAAAAATATCGGCATCACCCCCAAAACTGGAAGAAAATACGCCAAAACCATAGATCCACCCCAAAACCACCCTAAACCTACCTGATATTCTACAAAACCCACAATTTACACTTTTCCACCATGATGACCAACGAGAACCCAACAAAACCAAACAGAGACCCCAAAAACATTAAAAAACAACCCAAACAAAAATGGCATCACCCCCAAAACTGGAAGAAAATCCCCCAAAACCATAGATCCACCCCAAAACCACCCTAAAACTACCTGATGTTCTCCAAAACCCACAATTTACCATTTTCCAACACGATGACCAACGAGAACCCAACAAAACCCAAAAGAGACCCCAAAAAACGTCAAAAACACCCCAAAAAATATCGGCATCACCCCCAAAACTCGAAGAAAATACGCCAAAACCATAGATCCACCCCAAAACCACCCTAAATCTACCTGATCTTCTCCAAAACCCACAATCCACACCTATTTAACATAATGACAAACAAGAAAACAACAAAACCTAATGGAGACCCCAAAACACGTCAAAAACACTCCAAAAAATATCGGCATCACACCCAAAACTGGAAGAAAAAACACCAAAACCATAGATCCACCCCAAAACCACCCTAAACCTACCTGATGTTCTCCAAAACCCACAATCCACTCCTATTTAACATAATGACAAACAAGAACACAACAAAACCTAATGGAGACCCCAAAACACGTCAAAAACACCCCAAGAAATATCGGCATCACCCCCAAAACTAGAAGAAAATACGCCAAAACCATAGACCCACCCCAAAACCACCCTACACCTACCTGATCTTCTCCAAAACCCACAATCCACTCCTATTTAATATAATGACAAACAAGAACACAACAAAACCTAATGGAGACCCCAAAACACGTCAAAAACACCCCAACAAATATCGGCATCACCCCCAAAACTGGAAGAAAATACGCCAAAACCATAGATCCACCCCAAAACCACCCGAAACCTACCTGATGTTCTCCAAAACCCACAATTTACCCTTTTCCAACACGATGACCAACGAGAACCCAACAAAACCCAACAGAGACCCCAAAAAACGTCAAAAACACCCCAAACAAGAATGGCATCACCCCCAAAACTCGAAGAAAATCCCCCAAAACCATAGATCCACCCCAAAACCACCCGAAACCTACCTGATGTTCTCCAAAACCCACAATTTACCCTTTTCCAACACGATGACCAACGAGAACCCAACAAAACCCAACGGAGACCCCAAAACACGTCAAAAACACCCCAAACAAGAACGGCATCACCCCCAAAACTCGAAGAAAATCCGCCAAAACCATAGACCCACCCCAAAACCACCCTAAACCTACCTGATCTTCTCCAAAACCCACAATCCACTCCTATTTAACATAATGACAAACAAGAACACAACAAAACCTAATGGAGACCCCAAAACACGTCAAAAACACCCCAACAAATATCGGCATCACCCCCAAAACTGGAAGAAAATACGCCAAAACCATAGACCCACCCCAAAACCACCCTAAACCTACCTGATCTTCTCCAAAACCCACAATTTACACTTTCCAACACGATGATGACCAACGAGAACCCAACAAAACCCAACAGAGACCCAAAAAACGTCAAAAACACCCCAAACAAGAACGGCATCACCACCAAAACTCGAAGAAAATCCGCCAAAACCATAGATCCACCCCAAGGACACCCGAAACCTACCTGATGTTCTCCAAAACCCACAATCCACACCTATTTAACATAATGACAAACAAGAACACAACAAAACCTAATGGAGACCCCAAAAAACGTCAAAAACAACACAAAAAATATCGGCATCACCCCCAAAACTGGAAGAAAATACGCCAAAACCATAGACCCACCCCAAAATCACCCTAAACCTACCTGATCTTCTCCAAAACCCACAATCCACTCCTATTTAATATAATGACAAACAAGAACACAACAAAACCTAATGGAGACCCCAAAACACGTCAAAAACAACACAAAAAATATCGGCATCACCCCCAAAACTGGAAGAAAATACACCAAAACCATAGATCCACCCCAAAACCACCCTAAACCTACCTGATCTTCTCCAAAACCCACAATCCACTCCTATTTAACATAATGACAAACAAGAACACAACAAAACCTAATGGAGACCCCAAAACACGTCAAAAACACCCCAAAAAATATCGGCATCACCCCCAAAACTGGAAGAAAATACGCCAAAACCATAGACCCACTCCAAAACCACCCTAAACCTACCTGATCTTCTCCAAAACACACAATCCACTCCTATTTAACATAATGACAAACAAGAACACAACAAAACCTAATGGAGACCCCAAAACACGTCAAAAACACCCCAAAAAATATCGGCATCACCCCCAAAACTGGAAGAAAATACGCCAAAACCATAGATCCACCCCAAAACCACCCGAAACCTACCTGATGTTCTCCAAAACCCACAATTTACCCTTTTCCAACACGATGACCAACGAGAACCCAACAAAACCCAACAGAGACCCCAAAACACGTCAAAAACACCCCAAAAAATATCGGCATCACCCCCAAAACTCGAAGAAAATACGCCAAAACCATAGATCCACCCCAAAACCACCCTAAACCTACCTGATCTTCTCCAAAACCCACAATCCACACCTATTTAACATAATGACAAACAAGAACCCAACAAAACCTAATGGAGACCCCAAAACACGTCAAAAACACTCCAAAAAATATCGGCATCACACCCAAAACTGGAAGAAAATACACCAAAACCATAGATCCACCCCAAAACCACCCAACACCTACCTGATGTTCTCCAAAACCCACAATCCACTCCTATTTAACATAATGACAAACAAGAACACAACAAAACCTAATGGAGACCCCAAAACACGTCAAAAACACCCCAACAAATATCGGCATCACCCCCAAAACTGGAAGAAAATACGCCAAAACCATAGACCCACCCCAAAACCACCCTAAACCTACCTGATCTTCTCCAAAACCCACAATTTACACTTTCCAACACGATGATGACCAACGAGAACCCAACAAAACCCAACAGAGACCCAAAAAACGTCAAAAACACCCCAAACAAGAACGGCATCACCACCAAAACTCGAAGAAAATCCGCCAAAACCATAGATCCACCCCAAAACCACCCGAAACCTACCTGATGTTCTCCAAAACCCACAATCCACACCTATTTAACATAATGACAAACAAGAACACAACAAAACCTAATGGAGACCCCAAAAAACGTCAAAAACAACACAAAAAATATCGGCATCACCCCCAAAACTGGAAGAAAATACGCCAAAACCATAGATCCACCCCAAAACCACCCTAAACCTACCTGATGTTCTCCAAAACCCACAATCCACTCCTATTTAACATAATGAAAAACAAGAACACAACAAAACCTAATGGAGACCCCCAAAACACGTCAAAAACACCCCAAAAAATATCGGCATCACCCCCAAAACTAGAAGAAAATACGCCAAAACCATAGACCCACCCCAAAACCACCCTACACCTACCTGATCTTCTCCAAAACCCACAATCCACTCCTATTTAATATAATGACAAACAAGAACACAACAAAACCTAATGGAGACCCCAAAACACGTCAAAAACAACACAAAAAATATCGGCATCACCCCCAAAACTGGAAGAAAATACACCAAAACCATAGATCCACCCCAAAACCACCCTAAACCTACCTGATGTTCTCCAAAACCCACAATCCACTCCTATTTAACATAATGACAAACAAGAACACAACAAAACCTAATGGAGACCCCAAAACACGTCAAAAACACCCCAAACAAGAACGGCATCACCCCCAAAACTGGAAGAAAATACGCCAAAACCATAGACCCACTCCAAAACCACCCTAAACCTACCTGATCTTCTCCAAAACACACAATCCACTCCTATTTAACATAATGACAAACAAGAACAGAACAAAACCTAATGGAGACCCCAAAACACGTCAAAAACACCCCAAAAAATATCGGCATCACCCCCAAAACTGGAAGAAAATACGCCAAAACCATAGATCCACCCCAAAACCACCCGAAACCTACCTGATGTTCTCCAAAACCCACAATTTACACTTTTCCAACACGATGACCAACAAGAACCCAACAAAACCAACAGAGACCCCAAAAACCTTAAAAAACACCCCAAACAAAAATGGCATCACCCCCAAAACTCGAAGAAAATCCCCCAAAACCATAGATCCACCCCAAAACCACCCGAAACCTACCTGATGTTCTCCAAAACCCACAATTTACCCTTTTCCAACACGATGACCAACGAGAACCCAACAAAACCCAACGGAGACCCCAAAACACGTCAAAAACACCCCAAACAAGAACGGCATCACCCCCAAAACTCGAAGAAAATCCGCCAAAACCATAGACCCACCCCAAAACCACCCTAAACCTACCTGATCTTCTCCAAAACACACAATCCACTCCTATTTAACATAATGACAAACAA
Organism: Aythya ferina; assembly: GCF_964211825.1. NCBI lineage: Eukaryota > Metazoa > Chordata > Aves > Anseriformes > Anatidae > Aythya > Aythya ferina. The sequence continues at coordinate 66,482 of NW_028181273.1, read as the reverse complement.
GAACACAACAAAACCTAATGGAGACCCCAAAACACGTCAAAAACACCCCAAAAAAATATCGGCATCACCCCCAAAACTGGAAGAAAATACGCCAAAACCATAGACCCACCCCAAAACCACCCTAAACCTACCTGATCTTCTCCAAAACCCACAATTTACACTTTCCAACACGATGATGACCAACGAGAACCCAACAAAACCCAACAGAGACCCAAAAAACGTCAAAAACACCCCAAACAAGAACGGCATCACCACCAAAACTGGAAGAAAATCCCCCAAAACCATAGATCCACCCCAAAACCACCCTAAACCTACCTGATCTTCTCCAAAACCCACAATCCACTCCTATTTAACATAATGACAAACAAGAACACAACAAAACCTAATGGAGACCCCAAAACACGTCAAAAACACCCCAAAAAATATCGGCATCACCCCCAAAACTAGAAGAAAATACGCCAAAACCATAGACCCACCCCAAAACCACCCTACACCTACCTGATCTTCTCCAAAACCCACAATCCACTCCTATTTAATATAATGACAAACAAGAACACAACAAAACCTAATGGAGACCCCAAAACACGTCAAAAACACCCCAACAAATATCGGCATCACCCCCAAAACTGGAAGAAAATCCCCCAAAACAATAGATCCACCCCAAAACCACCCGAAACCTACCTGATGTTCTCCATAACCCACAATTTACCCTTTTCCAACACGATGACCAACGAGAACCCAACAAAACCCAACAGAGACCCCAAAAAACGTCAAAAACACCCCAAACAAGAATGGCATCACCCCCAAAACTGGAAGAAAATACGCCAAAACCATAGATCCACCCCAAAACCACCCTAAACCTACCTGATGTTCTCCAAAACCCACAATCCACTCCTATTTAACATAATGACAAACAAGAACACAACAAAACCTAATGGAGACCCCAAAACACATCAAAAACACCCCAAAAAATATCGGCATCACCCCCAAAACTGGAAGAAAATCCGCCAAAACCATAGATCCACCCCAAAACCACCCTAAACCTACCTGATGTTCTCCAAAACCCACAATTTACACTTTTCCAACACGATGACCAACAAGAACCCAACAAAACCCAACAGAGACCCCAAAAACCTTAAAAAACACCCCAAACAAAAATGGCATCACCCCCAAAACTCGAAGAAAATCCCCCAAAACCATAGATCCACCCCAAAACCACCCGAAACCTACCTGATGTTCTCCAAAACCCACAATTTACCCTTTTCCAACACGATGACCAACGAGAACCCAACAAAACCCAACGGAGACCCCAAAACACGTCAAAAACACCCCAAACAAGAACGGCATCACCCCCAAAACTCGAAGAAAATCCGCCAAAACCATAGATCCACCCCAAAACCACCCTAAACCTACCTGATCTTCTCCAAAACACACAATCCACTCCTATTTAACATAATGACAAACAAGAACACAACAAAACCTAATGGAGACCCCAAAACACGTCAAAAACAACACAAAAAATATCGGCATCACCCCCAAAACTAGAAGAAAATACGCCAAAACCATAGACCCACCCCAAAACCACCCTAAACCTACCTGATCTTCTCCAAAACCCACAATTTACACTTTCCAACACGATGATGACCAACGAGAACCCAACAAAACCCAACAGAGACCCAAAAAACGTCAAAAACACCCCAAACAAGAACGGCATCACCACCAAAACTGGAAGAAAATCCCCCAAAACCATAGATCCACCCCAAAACCACCCTAAACCTACCTGATGTTCTCCAAAACCCACAATCCACTCCTATTTAACATAATGACAAACAAGAACACAACAAAACCTAATGGAGACCCCAAAACACGTCAAAAACACCCCAAAAAATATCGGCATCACCCCCAAAACTAGAAGAAAATACGCCAAAACAATAGACCCACCCCAAAACCACCCTACACCTACCTGATGTTCTCCAAAACCCACAATCCACTCCTATTTAATATAATGACAAACAAGAACACAACAAAACCTAATGGAGACCCCAAAACACGTCAAAAACAACACAAAAAATATCGGCATCACCCCCAAAACTGGAAGAAAATACACCAAAACCATAGATCCACCCCAAAACCACCCTAAACCTACCTGATGTTCTCCAAAACCCACAATCCACTCCTATTTAACATAATGACAAACAAGAACACAACAAAACCTAATGGAGACCCCAAAACACGTCAAAAACAACACAAAAAATATCGGCATCACCCCCAAAACTGGAAGAAAATACGCCAAAACCATAGACCCACTCCAAAACCACCCTAAACCTACCTGATCTTCTCCAAAACACACAATCCACTCCTATTTAACATAATGACAAACAAGAACAGAACAAAACCTAATGGAGACCCCAAAACACGTCAAAAACACCCCAAAAAATATCGGCATCACCCCCAAAACTGGAAGAAAATACGCCAAAACCATAGATCCACCCCAAAACCACCCTAAACCTACCTGATGTTCTCCAAAACCCACAATTTACACTTTTCCAACACGATGACCAACGAGAACCCAACAAAACCCAACAGAGACCCAAAAAACGTCAAAAACACCCCAAACAAGAACGGCATCACCACCAAAACTCGAAGAAAATCCGCCAAAACCATAGATCCACCCCAAAACCACCCGAAACCTACCTGATCTTCTCCAAAACCCACAATCCACACCTATTTAACATAATGACAAACAAGAACACAACAAAACCTAATGGAGACCCCAAAACACGTTAAAAACACCCCAAAAAAGAACGGCATCACCCCCAAAACTCGAAGAAAAAACACCAAAACCATAGATCCACCCCAAAACCACCCTAAACCTACCTGATGTTCTCCTAATCCCAAACCACACTCCCAACCAACATAAAACACATTAGGAACTCAACGAAACGCAACGGAAACCCCAAAACACTTCAAAATCACACGAAGAAAGGAGAGGATCACTCTCCAAAATAGAAGAAAACCCCAAATACCATGAATCCACGCGAAAAGTCCCCCTAAACCTACCTGATGTTCTCCAAAACCCACAATTTACCCTTTTACAACACGATGACCATGGAAAACCAAATGAAACACAACGGAGACCCCAAAACACGTCAAAAACAACACAAAAAGTCCAGGATCATCCCCCCCCACCAAAAAAAAAAAAAAAAGAACTGAGTACCATATATACACCCCAAAACCACCCTAAACCTACCTAATATTCTACAAAACCCACAATTTACCCTTTTCCAACATGATGACCAACGAGAACCCAACAAAACCCAACAGAGACCCCAAAAAACGTCAAAAACACCCCAAACAAGAACGGCATCACCCCCAAAACTGGAAGAAAATCCCCCAAAACCATAGATCCACCCCAAAACCACCCTAAACCTACCTGATCTTCTCCATAACCCACAATCCACACCTATTTAACATAATGACAAACGAGAACACAACAAAACCTAATGGAGACCCCAAAACACGTCAAAAACAACACAAAAAATATCGGCATCACCCCCAAAACTGGAAGAAAATACGCCAAAACAATAGACCCACCCCAAAACCACCCTAAACCTACCTGATGTTCTCCAAAACCCAGAATCCACTCCTATTTAACATAATGACAAACAAGAACACAACAAAACCTAATGGAGACCCCAAAACACGTCAAAAACAACACAAAAAATATCGGCATCACCCCCAAAACTGGAAGAAAATACGCCAAAACCATAGACCCACCCCAAAACCACCCTAAACCTACCTGATCTTCTCCAAAACCCACAATCCACTCCTATTTAACATAATGACAAACAAGAACACAACAAAACCTAATGGAGACCCCAAAACACGTCAAAAACACCCCAAAAAATATCGGCATCACCCCCAAAACTGGAAGAAAATACGCCAAAATCATAGACCCACCCCAAAACCACCCTAAACCTACCTGATCTTCTCCAAAACCCACAATCCACTCCTATTTAACATAATGACAAACAAGAACCCAACAAAACCTAATGGAGACCCCAAAACACGTCAAAAACACCCCAAAAAATATCGGCATCACCCCCAAAACTGGAAGAAAATCCGCCAAAACCATAGATCCACCCCAAAACCACCCTAAACCTACCTGATGTTCTCCAAAACCCACAATTTACCCTTTTCCAACACGATGACCAACGAGAACCCAACAAAACCCAACAGAGACCCCAAAAAACGTCAAAAAAAACCCCAAACAAGAACGGCATCACCCCCAAAATTGGAAGAAAATCAACCAAATACCATAGATCCACCCCAAAACCACCCTAAACCTACCTGATCTTCTCCAAAACCCACAATCCACACCTATTTAACATAATGACCAACAAGAACACAACAAAACCTAATGGAGACCCCAAAACACGTCAAAAACACCCCAAAAAATATCGGCATCACCCCCAAAACTGGAAGAAAATACACCAAAACCATAGATCCACCCCAAAACCACCCTAAACCTGCCTGATGTTCTCCAAAACCCACAATTTACCCTTTTCCAACATGATGACCAACGAGAACCCAACAAAACCCAACGGAGACCCCAAAACACGTTAAAAACACCCCAAAAAAGAATGGCATCACCCCCAAAACTGGAAGAAAACCCCAAATACCATAGATCCACCCCAAGGACACCCTAAACCTACCTGATGTTCTCCTAATCCCAAAGCACACTCCCAACCACCATAAAACGCATTAGGAACTCAACGAAACGCAACGGAAACCCCAAAACACTTCAAAATCACACGAAGAAAGGAGAGGATCACTCTCCAAAATAGAAGAAAACCCCAAATACCATGAATCCACGCGAAAAGTCCCCCTAAACCTACCTGATGTTCTCCAAAACCCACAATTTACCCTTTTACAACACGATGACCATGGAAAACCAAATGAAACACAACGGAGACCCCAAAACACGTCAAAAACAACACAAAAAGTCCAGGATCATCCCCCCCCCTCAAAAAAAAAAAAAAAAAAACTGAGTACCATATATACACCCCAAAACCACCCTAAACCTACCTGATATTCTACAAAACCCACAATTTACCCTTTTCCACCATGATGACCAACGAGAACCCAACAAAACCCAACAGAGACCCCAAAAAACGTCAAAAACACCCCAAACAAGAACGGCATCACCCCCAAAACTCGAAGAAAATCAACCAAATACCATAGATCCACCCCAAAACCACCCTAAACCTACCTGATGTTCTCCAAAACCCACAATCCACTCCTATTTAACATAATGACCAACAAGAACACAACAAAACCTAATGGAGACCCCAAAACACATCAAAAACACCCCAAAAAATATCGGCATCACCCCCAAAACTGGAAGAAAATACGCCAAAACCATAGATCCACCCCAAAATCACCCTAAACCTACCTGATGTTCTCCAAAACCCAGAATCCACTCCTATTTAACATAATGACAAACAAGAACACAACAAAACCTAATGGAGACCCCAAAACACGTCAAAAACACCCCAAAAAATATCGGCATCACCCCCAAAACTGGAAGAAAATCCCCCAAAACCATAGATCCACCCCAAAACCACCCTAAACCTACCTGATGTTCTCCAAAACCCACAATTTACCCTTTACCAACACGATGACCAACGAGAACCCAACAAAACCCAACAGAGACCCCAAAAAACGTCAAAAAAACCCCAAACAAGAACGGCATCACCCCCAAAATTGGAAGAAAATCAACCAAATACCATAGATCCACCCCAAAACCACCCTAAACCTACCTGATCTTCTCCAAAACCCACAATCCACACCTATTTAACATAATGACCAACAAGAACACAACAAAACCTAATGGAGACCACAAAACACGTCAAAAACACCCCAAAAAATATCGGCATCACCCCCAAAACTGGAAGAAAATACACCAAAACCATAGATCCACCCCAAAACCACCCTAAACCTGCCTGATGTTCTCCAAAACCCACAATTTACCCTTTTCCAACATGATGACCAACGAGAACCCAACAAAACCCAACGGAGACCCCAAAACACGTTAAAAACACCCCAAAAAAGAACGGCATCACCCCCAAAACTGGAAGAAAACCCCAAATACCATAGATCCACCCCAAGGACACCCTAAACCTACCTGATGTTCTCCTAATCCCAAAGCACACTCCCAACCACCATAAAACGCATTAGGAACTCAACGAAACGCAACGGAAACCCCAAAACACTTCAAAATCACACGAAGAAAGGAGAGGATCACTCTCCAAAATAGAAGAAAACCCCAAATACCATGAATCCACGCGAAAAGTCCCCCTAAACCTACCTGAAGTTCTCCAAAACCCACAATTTACCCTTTTACAACACGATGACCATGGAAAACCAAATGAAACACAACGGAGACCCCAAAACACGTCAAAAACAACACAAAAAGTCCAGGATCATCCCCCCCCCTCAAAAAAAAAAAAAAAAAAAAACTGAGTACCATATATACACCCCAAAACCACCCTAAACCTACCTGATATTCTACAAAACCCACAATTTACACTTTTCCACCATGATGACCAACGAGAACCCAACAAAACCCAACAGAGACCCCAAAAAACGTCAAAAACACCCCAAACAAGAACGGCATCACCCCCAAAACTCGAAGAAAATCAACCAAATACCATAGATCCACCCCAAAACCACCCTAAACCTACCTGATGTTCTCCAAAACCCACAATCCACACCTATTTAACATAATGACCAACAAGAACACAACAAAACCTAATGGAGACCCCAAAACACGTCAAAAACACCCCAAAAAATATCGGCATCACCCCCAAAACTGGAAGAAAATACACCAAAACCATAGATCCACCCCAAAACCACCCTAAACCTACCTGATCTTCTCCACAACCCACAATTTACCCTTTTCCAACATGATGACCAACGAGAACCCAACAAAACCCAACGGAGACCCCAAAACACGTTAAAAACACCCCAAAAAAGAATGGCATCACCCCCAAAACTGGAAGAAAACCCCAAATACCATAGATCCACCCCAAGGACACCCTAAACCTACCTGATGTTCTCCTAATCCCAAAGCACACTCCCAACCAACATAAAACACATTAGGAACTCAACGAAACGCAACGGAAACCCCAAAACACTTCAAAATCACACGAAGAAAGGAGAGGATCACTCTCCAAAATAGAAGAAAACCCCAAATACCATGAATCCACGCGAAAAGTCCCCCTAAACCTACCTGATGTTCTCCAAAACCCACAATTTACCCTTTTACAACACGATGACCATGGAAAACCAAATGAAACACAACGGAGACCCCAAAACACGTCAAAAACAACACAAAAAGTCCAGGATCATCCCCCCCCCTCAAAAAAAAAAAAAAAAAAAACTGAGTACCATATATACACCCCAAAACCACCCTAAACCTACCTGATATTCTACAAAACCCACAATTTACCCTTTTCCACCATGATGACCAACGAGAACCCAACAAAACCCAACAGAGACCCCAAAAAACGTCAAAAACACCCCAAACAAGAACGGCATCACCCCCAAAACTCGAAGAAAATCAACCAAATACCATAGATCCACCCCAAAACCACCCTAAACCTACCTGATGTTCTCCAAAACCCACAATCCACACCTATTTAACATAATGACCAACAAGAACACAACAAAACCTAATGGAGACCCCAAAACACGTCAAAAACACCCCAAAAAATATCGGCATCACCCCCAAAACTGGAAGAAAAAACACCAAAACCATAGATCCACCCCAAAACCACCCTAAACCTACCTGATGTTCTCCAAAACCCACAATCCACTCCTATTTAACATAATGACCAACAAGAACACAACAAAACCTAATGGAGACCCCAAAACACATCAAAAACACCCCAAAAAATATCGGCATCACCCCCAAAACTGGAAGAAAATACGCCAAAACCATAGATCCACCCCAAAATCACCCTAAACCTACCTGATGTTCTCCAAAACCCAGAATCCACTCCTATTTAACATAATGACAAACAAGAACACAACAAAACCTAATGGAGACCCCAAAACACGTCAAAAACACCCCAAAAAATATCGGCATCACCCCCAAAACTGGAAGAAAATCCCCCAAAACCATAGATCCACCCCAAAACCACCCTAAACCTACCTGATGTTCTCCAAAACCCACAATTTACCCTTTTCCAACACGATGACCAACGAGAACCCAACAAAACCCAACAGAGACCCCAAAAAACGTCAAAAAAACCCCAAACAAGAACGGCATCACCCCCAAAATTGGAAGAAAATCAACCAAATACCATAGATCCACCCCAAAACCACCCTAAACCTACCTGATCTTCTCCAAAACCCACAATCCACACCTATTTAACATAATGACCAACAAGAACACAACAAAACCTAATGGAGACCACAAAACACGTCAAAAACACCCCAAAAAATATCGGCATCACCCCCAAAACTGGAAGAAAATACACCAAAACCATAGATCCACCCCAAAACCACCCTAAACCTGCCTGATGTTCTCCAAAACCCACAATTTACCCTTTTCCAACATGATGACCAACGAGAACCCAACAAAACCCAACGGAGACCCCAAAACACGTTAAAAACACCCCAAAAAAGAACGGCATCACCCCCAAAACTGGAAGAAAACCCCAAATACCATAGATCCACCCCAAGGACACCCTAAACCTACCTGATGTTCTCCTAATCCCAAAGCACACTCCCAACCACCATAAAACGCATTAGGAACTCAACGAAACGCAACGGAAACCCCAAAACACTTCAAAATCACACGAAGAAAGGAGAGGATCACTCTCCAAAATAGAAGAAAACCCCAAATACCATGAATCCACGCGAAAAGTCCCCCTAAACCTACCTGAAGTTCTCCAAAACCCACAATTTACCCTTTTACAACACGATGACCATGGAAAACCAAATGAAACACAACGGAGACCCCAAAACACGTCAAAAACAACACAAAAAGTCCAGGATCATCCCCCCCCCTCAAAAAAAAAAAAAAAAAAAACTGAGTACCATATATACACCCCAAAACCACCCTAAACCTACCTGATATTCTACAAAACCCACAATTTACCCTTTTCCACCATGATGACCAACGAGAACCCAACAAAACCCAACAGAGACCCCAAAAAACGTCAAAAACACCCCAAACAAGAACGGCATCACCCCCAAAACTCGAAGAAAATCAACCAAATACCATAGATCCACCCCAAAACCACCCTAAACCTACCTGATGTTCTCCAAAACCCACAATCCACACCTATTTAACATAATGACCAACAAGAACACAACAAAACCTAATGGAGACCCCAAAACACGTCAAAAACACCCCAAAAAATATCGGCATCACCCCCAAAACTGGAAGAAAATACACCAAAACCATAGATCCACCCCAAAACCACCCTAAACCTACCTGATCTTCTCCACAACCCACAATTTACCCTTTTCCAACATGATGACCAACGAGAACCCAACAAAACCCAACGGAGACCCCAAAACACGTTAAAAACACCCCAAAAAAGAATGGCATCACCCCCAAAACTGGAAGAAAACCCCAAATACCATAGATCCACCCCAAGGACACCCTAAACCTACCTGATGTTCTCCTAATCCCAAAGCACACTCCCAACCAACATAAAACACATTAGGAACTCAACGAAACGCAACGGAAACCCCAAAACACTTCAAAATCACACGAAGAAAGGAGAGGATCACTCTCCAAAATAGAAGAAAACCCCAAATACCATGAATCCACGCGAAAAGTCCCCCTAAACCTACCTGATGTTCTCCAAAACCCACAATTTACCCTTTTACAACACGATGACCATGGAAAACCAAATGAAACACAACGGAGACCCCAAAACACGTCAAAAACAACACAAAAAGTCCAGGATCATCCCCCCCCACCAAAAAAAAAAAAAAAAGAACTGAGTACCATATATACACCCCAAAACCACCCTAAACCTACCTGATATTCTACAAAACCCACAATTTACCCTTTTCCACCATGATGACCAACAAGAACCCAACAAAACCCAACAGAGACCCCAAAAAACGTCAAAAACACCCCAAACAAGAACGGCATCACCCCCAAAACTCGAAGAAAATCCGCCAAAACCATAGATCCACCCCAAAACCACCCTAAACCTACCTGATCTTCTCCATAACCCACAATCCACACCTATTTAACATAATGACAAACGAGAACACAACAAAACCTAATGGAGACCCCAAAACACGTCAAAAACACCCCAAAAAATATCGGCATCACCCCCAAAACTGGAAGAAAATACGCCAAAACAATAGACCCACCCCAAAACCACCCTAAACCTACCTGATGTTCTCCAAAACCCACAATCCACTCCTATTTAACATAATGACAAACAAGAACACAACAAAACCTAATGGAGACCCCAAAACACGTCAAAAACAACACAAAAAATATCGGCATCACCCCCAAAACTGGAAGAAAATACGCCAAAACCATAGATCCACCCCAAAACCACCCTAAACCTACCTGATGTTCTCCAAAACCCACAATCCACTCCTATTTAACATAATGACAAACAAGAACACAACAAAACCTAATGGAGACCCCAAAACACGTCAAAAACACCCCAAAAAATATCGGCATCACCCCCAAAACTGGAAGAAAATACGCCAAAACCATAGACCCACCCCAAAACCACCCTAAACCTACCTGATCTTCTCCAAAACCCACAATCCACTCCTATTTAACATAATGACAAAAAAGAACACAACAAAACCTAATGGAGACCCCAAAACACGTCAAAAACACCCCAAAAAATATCGGCATCACCCCCAAAACTGGAAGAAAATACGCCAAAACCATAGATCCACCCCAAAACCACCCGAAACCTACCTGATGTTCTCCAAAACCCACAATTTACACTTTTCCAACACGATGACCAACGAGAACCCAACAAAACCAAACAGAGACCCCAAAAACCTTAAAAAACACCCCAAACAAAAATGGCATCACCCCCAAAACTCGAAGAAAATCAACCAAATACCATAGATCCACCCCAAAACCACCCTAAACCTACCTGATCTTCTCCAAAACCCACAATCCACACCTATTTAACATAATGACCAACAAGAACACAACAAAACCTAATGGAGACCCCAAAACACGTCAAAAACACCCCAAAAAATATCGGCATCACCCCCAAAACTGGAAGAAAATACACCAAAACCATAGATCCACCCCAAAACCACCCTAAACCTACCTGATGTTCTCCACAACCCACAATTTACCCTTTTCCAACATGATGACCAACGAGAACCCAACAAAACCCAACGGAGACCCCAAAACACGTTAAAAACACCCCAAAAAAGAATGGCATCACCCCCAAAACTGGAAGAAAACCCCAAATACCACAGATCCACCCCAAGGACACCCTAAACCTACCTGATGTTCTCCAAAACCCACAATTTACCCTTTTCCAACACGATGACCAACGAGAACCCAACAAAACCCAACAGAGACCCCAAAAAACGTCAAAAACACCCCAAACAAGAACGGCATCACCCCCAAAACTCGAAGAAAATCCGCCAAAACCATAGATCCACCCCAAAACCACCCTAAACCTACCTGATCTTCTCCAAAACCCACAATCCAGTCCTATTTAACATAATGACAAACAAGAACACAACAAAACCTAATGGAGACCCCAAAACACGTCAAAAACACCCCAAAAAATATCGGCATCACCCCCAAAACTGGAAGAAAATACGCCAAAACCATAGATCCACCCCAAAACCACCCTAAACCTACCTGATGTTCTCCAAAACCCACAATCCACTCCTATTTAACATAATGACAAACAAGAACACAACAAAACCTAATGGAGACCCCAAAACACGTCAAAAACACCCCAAAAAATATCGGCATCACCCCCAAAACTGGAAGAAAATACGCCAAAACCATAGATCCACCCCAAAATCACCCTAAACCTACCTGATGTTCTCCAAAACCCAGAATCCACTCCTATTTAACATAATGACAAACAAGAACACAACAAAACCTAATGGAGACCCCAAAACACGTCAAAAACAACACAAAAAATATCGGCATCACCCCCAAAACTGGAAGAAAATACGCCAAAACCATAGACCCACCCCAAAACCACCCTAAACCTACCTGATCTTCTCCAAAACCCACAATCCACTCCTATTTAACATAATGACAAACAAGAACACAACAAAACCTAATGGAGACCCCAAAACACGTCAAAAACACCCCAAAAAATATCGGCATCACCCCCAAAACTGGAAGAAAATCCCCCAAAACCATAGATCCACCCCAAAATCACCCGAAACCTACCTGATGTTCTCCAAAACCCACAATTTACCCTTTTCCAACACGATGACCAACGAGAACCCAACAAAACCCAACGGAGACCCCAAAAAACGTCAAAAACACCCCAAACAAGAACGGCATCACCACCAAAACTCGAAGAAAATCCGCCAAAACCATAGATCCACCCCAAAACCACCCGAAACCTACCTGATCTTCTCCAAAACCCACAATCCACACCTATTTAACATAATGACAAACAAGAACCCAACAAAACCTAATGGAGACCCCAAAACACGTCAAAAACACCCCAAAAAATATCGGCATCACCCCCAAAACTGGAAGAAAATCCCCCAAAACCATAGATCCACCCCAAAACCACCCTACACCTACCTGATGTTCTCCAAAACCCACAATTTACCCTTTTCCAACACGATGACCAACGAGAACCCAACAAAACCAAACAGAGACCCCAAAAAACGTCAAAAAAACCCCAAACAAGAACGGCATCACCACCAAAACTCGAAGAAAATCAACCAAATACCATAGATCCACCCCAAAACCACCCTAAACCTACCTGATCTTCTCCAAAACCCACAATCCACACCTATTTAACATAATGACCAACAAGAACCCAACAAAACCTAATGGAGACCCCAAAACACGTCAAAAACACCCCAAAAAATATCGGCATCACCCCCAAAACTGGAAGAAAATACGCCAAAACCATAGACCCACCCCAAAACCACCCTAAACCTACCTGATCTTCTCCAAAACCCACAATCCACTCCTATTTAACATAATGACAAACAAGAACACAACAAAACCTAATGGAGACCCCAAAACACGTCAAAAACACCCCAAAAAATATCGGCATCACCCCCAAAACTGGAAGAAAATACGCCAAAACCATAGATCCACCCCAAAATCACCCTAAACCTACCTGATGTTCTCCAAAACCCAGAATCCACTCCTATTTAACATAATGACAAACAAGAACACAACAAAACCTAATGGAGACCCCAAAACACGTCAAAAACAACACAAAAAATATCGGCATCACCCCCAAAACTGGAAGAAAATACGCCAAAACCATAGACCCACCCCAAAACCACCCTAAACCTACCTGATCTTCTCCAAAACCCACAATCCACTCCTATTTAACATAATGACAAACAAGAACACAACAAAACCTAATGGAGACCCCAAAACACGTCAAAAACACCCCAAAAAATATCGGCATCACCCCCAAAACTGGAAGAAAATACGCCAAAACCATAGATCCACCCCAAAACCACCCTAAACCTACCTGATCTTCTCCAAAACCCACAATCCACTCCTATTTAACATAATGACAAACAAGAACACAACAAAACCTAATGGAGACCCCAAAACACGTCAAAAACACCCCAAAAAATATCGGCATCACCCCCAAAACTGGAAGAAAATACGCCAAAACCATAGATCCACCCCAAAATCACCCTAAACCTACCTGATGTTCTCCAAAACCCAGAATCCACTCCTATTTAACATAATGACAAACAAGAACACAACAAAACCTAATGGAGACCCCAAAACACGTCAAAAACAACACAAAAAATATCGGCATCACCCCCAAAACTGGAAGAAAATACGCCAAAACCATAGACCCACCCCAAAACCACCCGAAACCTACCTGATCTTCTCCAAAACCCACAATCCACTCCTATTTAACATAATGACAAACAAGAACACAACAAAACCTAATGGAGACCCCAAAACACGTCAAAAACACCCCAAAAAATATCGGCATCACCCCCAAAACTGGAAGAAAATACGCCAAAACCATAGATCCACCCCAAAATCACCCGAAACCTACCTGATGTTCTCCAAAACCCACAATTTACCCTTTTCCAACACGATGACCAACGAGAACCCAACAAAACCCAACGGAGACCCCAAAAAACGTCAAAAACACCCCAAACAAGAACGGCATCACCACCAAAACTCGAAGAAAATCCGCCAAAACCATAGATCCACCCCAAAACCACCCGAAACCTACCTGATCTTCTCCAAAACCCACAATCCACACCTATTTAACATAATGACAAACAAGAACACAACAAAACCTAATGGAGACCCCAAAACACGTCAAAAACACCCCAAAAAATATCGGCATCACCCCCAAAACTGGAAGAAAATCCCCCAAAACCATAGATCCACCCCAAAACCACCCTACACCTACCTGATGTTCTCCAAAACCCACAATTTACCCTTTTCCAACACGATGACCAACGAGAACCCAACAAAACCAAACAGAGACCCCAAAAAACGTCAAAAAAACCCCAAACAAGAACGGCATCACCACCAAAACTCGAAGAAAATCAACCAAATACCATAGATCCACCCCAAAACCACCCTAAACCTACCTGATCTTCTCCAAAACCCACAATCCACACCTATTTAACATAATGACCAACAAGAACCCAACAAAACCTAATGGAGACCCCAAAACACGTCAAAAACACCCCAAAAAATATCGGCATCACCCCCAAAACTGGAAGAAAATACGCCAAAACCATAGATCCACCCCAAAACCACCCTAAACCTACCTGATGTTCTCCAAAACCCACAATCCACTCCTATTTAACATAATGACAAACAAGAACACAACAAAACCTAATGGAGACCCCAAAACACGTCAAAAACACCCCAAAAAATATCGGCATCACCCCCAAAACTGGAAGAAAATACGCCAAAACCATAGATCCACCCCAAAATCACCCTAAACCTACCTGATGTTCTCCAAAACCCAGAATCCACTCCTATTTAACATAATGACAAACAAGAACACAACAAAACCTAATGGAGACCCCAAAACACGTCAAAAACAACACAAAAAATATCGGCATCACCCCCAAAACTGGAAGAAAATACGCCAAAACCATAGACCCACCCCAAAACCACCCTAAACCTACCTGATCTTCTCCAAAACCCACAATCCACTCCTATTTAACATAATGACAAACAAGAACACAACAAAACCTAATGGAGACCCCAAAACACGTCAAAAACACCCCAACAAATATCGGCATCACCCCCAAAACTGGAAGAAAATACGCCAAAACCATAGATCCACCCCAAAACCACCCTAAACCTACCTGATGTTCTCCAAAACCCACAATCCACTCCTATTTAACATAATGACAAACAAGAACACAACAAAACCTAATGGAGACCCCAAAACACGTCAAAAACACCCCAAAAAATATCGGCATCACCCCCAAAACTGGAAGAAAATACGCCAAAACCATAGATCCACCCCAAAATCACCCTAAACCTACCTGATGTTCTCCAAAACCCAGAATCCACTCCTATTTAACATAATGACAAACAAGAACACAACAAAACCTAATGGAGACCCCAAAACACGTCAAAAACAACACAAAAAATATCGGCATCACCCCCAAAACTGGAAGAAAATACGCCAAAACCATAGACCCACCCCAAAACCACCCTAAACCTACCTGATCTTCTCCAAAACCCACAATCCACTCCTATTTAACATAATGACAAACAAGAACACAACAAAACCTAATGGAGACCCCAAAACACGTCAAAAACACCCCAAAAAATATCGGCATCACCCCCAAAACTGGAAGAAAATCCCCCAAAACCATAGATCCACCCCAAAATCACCCGAAACCTACCTGATGTTCTCCAAAACCCACAATTTACCCTTTTCCAACACGATGACCAACGAGAACCCAACAAAACCCAACAGAGACCCCAAAAAACGTCAAAAACACCCCAAACAAGAACGGCATCACCACCAAAACTCGAAGAAAATCCGCCAAAACCATAGATCCACCCCAAAACCACCCGAAACCTACCTGATCTTCTCCAAAACCCACAATCCACACCTATTTAACATAATGACCAACAAGAACCCAACAAAACCTAATGGAGACCCCAAAACACGTCAAAAACACCCCAAAAAATATCGGCATCACCCCCAAAACTGGAAGAAAATCCCCCAAAACCATAGATCCACCCCAAAACCACCCTACACCTACCTGATGTTCTCCAAAACCCACAATTTACCCTTTTCCAACACGATGACCAACGAGAACCCAACAAAACCAAACAGAGACCCCAAAAAACGTCAAAAAAACCCCAAACAAGAACGGCATCACCACCAAAACTCGAAGAAAATCAACCAAATACCATAGATCCACCCCAAAACCACCCTAAACCTACCTGATCTTCTCCAAAACCCACAATCCACACCTATTTAACATAATGACCAACAAGAACCCAACAAAACCTAATGGAGACCCCAAAACACGTCAAAAACACCCCAAAAAATATCGGCATCACCCCCAAAACTGGAAGAAAATACACCAAAACCATAGATCCACCCCAAAACCACCCTAAACCTACCTGATGTTCTCCAAAACCCACAATTTACCCTTTTCCAACATGATGACCAACGAGAACCCAACAAAACCCAACGGAGACCCCAAAACACGTTAAAAACACCCCAAAAAAGAACGGCATCACCCCCAAAACTGGAAGAAAACCCCAAATACCATAGATCCACCCCAAGGACACCCTAAACCTACCTGATGTTCTCCTAATCCCAAAGCACACTCCCAACCACCATAAAACGCATTAGGAACTCAACGAAACGCAACGGAAACCCCAAAACACTTCAAAATCACACGAAGAAAGGAGAGGATCACTCTCCAAAATAGAAGAAAACCCCAAATACCATGAATCCACGCGAAAAGTCCCCCTAAACCTACCTGAAGTTCTCCAAAACCCACAATTTACCCTTTTACAACACGATGACCATGGAAAACCAAATGAAACACAACGGAGACCCCAAAACACGTCAAAAACAACACAAAAAGTCCAGGATCATCCCCCCCCCTCAAAAAAAAAAAAAAAAAAAACTGAGTACCATATATACACCCCAAAACCACCCTAAACCTACCTGATATTCTACAAAACCCACAATTTACACTTTTCCACCATGATGACCAACGAGAACCCAACAAAACCCAACAGAGACCCCAAAAAACGTCAAAAACACCCCAAACAAGAACGGCATCACCCCCAAAACTCGAAGAAAATCAACCAAATACCATAGATCCACCCCAAAACCACCCTAAACCTACCTGATGTTCTCCAAAACCCACAATCCACACCTATTTAACATAATGACCAACAAGAACACAACAAAACCTAATGGAGACCCCAAAACACGTCAAAAACACCCCAAAAAATATCGGCATCACCCCCAAAACTGGAAGAAAATACACCAAAACCATAGATCCACACCAAAACCACCCTAAACCTACCTGATCTTCTCCACAACCCACAATTTACCCTTTTCCAACATGATGACCAACGAGAACCCAACAAAACCCAACGGAGACCCCAAAACACGTTAAAAACACCCCAAAAAAGAATGGCATCACCCCCAAAACTGGAAGAAAACCCCAAATACCATAGATCCACCCCAAGGACACCCTAAACCTACCTGATGTTCTCCTAATCCCAAAGCACACTCCCAACCAACATAAAACACATTAGGAACTCAACGAAACGCAACGGAAACCCCAAAACACTTCAAAATCACACCAAGAAAGGAGAGGATCACTCTCCAAAATAGAAGAAAACCCCAAATACCATGAATCCACGCGAAAAGTCCCCCTAAACCTACCTGATGTTCTCCAAAACCCACAATTTACCCTTTTACAACACGATGACCATGGAAAACCAAATGAAACACAACGGAGACCCCAAAACACGTCAAAAACAACACAAAAAGTCCAGGATCATCCCCCCCCAACAAAAAAAAAAAAAAAAGAACTGAGTACCATATATACACCCCAAAACCACCCTAAACCTACCTAATATTCTACAAAACCCACAATTTACCCTTTTCCACCATGATGACCAACGAGAACCCAACAAAACCCAACAGAGACCCCAAAAAACGTCAAAAACACCCCAAACAAGAACGGCATCACCCCCAAAACTCGAAGAAAATCCGCCAAAACCATAGATCCACCCCAAAACCACCCTAAACCTACCTGATCTTCTCCATAACCCACAATCCACACCTATTTAACATAATGACAAACGAGAACACAACAAAACCTAATGGAGACCCCAAAACACGTCAAAAACACCCCAAAAAATATCGGCATCACCCCCAAAACTGGAAGAAAATACGCCAAAACAATAGACCCACCCCAAAACCACCCTAAACCTACCTGATGTTCTCCAAAACCCACAATCCACTCCTATTTAACATAATGACAAACAAGAACACAACAAAACCTAATGGAGACCCCAAAACACGTCAAAAACAACACAAAAAATATCGGCATCACCCCCAAAACTGGAAGAAAATACGCCAAAACCATAGATCCACCCCAAAACCACCCTAAACCTACCTGATGTTCTCCAAAACCCACAATCCACTCCTATTTAACATAATGACAAACAAGAACACAACAAAACCTAATGGAGACCCCAAAACACGTCAAAAACACCCCAAAAAATATCGGCATCACCCCCAAATCTGGAAGAAAATACGCCAAAATCATAGACCCACCCCAAAACCACCCTAAACCTACCTGATCTTCTCCAAAACCCACAATCCACTCCTATTTAACATAATGACAAACAAGAACACAACAAAACCTAATGGAGACCCCAAAACACGTCAAAAACACCCCAAAAAATATCGGCATCACCCCCAAAACTGGAAGAAAATACGCCAAAACCATAGATCCACCCCAAAACCACCCTAAACCTACCTGATGTTCTCCACAACCCACAATTTACCCTTTTCCAACACGATGACCAACGAGAACCCAACAAAACCCAACGGAGACCCCAAAACACGTTAAAAACACCCCAAAAAAGAATGGCATCACCCCCAAAACTGGAAGAAAACCCCAAATACCATAGATCCACCCCAACGACACATTAAACCTACCTGATGTTCTCCTAATCCCAAAGCACACTCCCAACCAACATAAAACACATTAGGAACTCAACGAAACGCAACGGAAACCCCAAAACACTTCAAAATCACACGAAGAAAGGAGAGGATCACTCTCCAAAATAGAAGAAAACCCCAAATACCATGAATCCACGCGAAAAGTCCCCCTAAACCTACCTGATGTTCTCCAAAACCCACAATTTACCCTTTTACAACACGATGACCATGGAAAACCAAATGAAACACAACGGAGACCCCAAAACACGTCAAAAACAACACAAAAAGTCCAGGATCATCCCCCCCACCAAAAAAAAAAAAAAAAGAACTGAGTACCATATATACACCCCAAAACCACCCTAAACCTACCTAATATTCTACAAAACCCACAATTTACCCTTTTCCAACATGATGACCAACGAGAACCCAACAAAACCCAACAGAGACCCCAAAAAACGTCAAAAACACCCCAAACAAGAACGGCATCACCACCAAAACTCGAAGAAAATCCCCCAAAACCATAGATCCACCCCAAAACCACCCTAAACCTACCTGATCTTCTCCATAACCCACAATCCACACCAATTTAACATAATGACAAACGAGAACACAACAAAACCTAATGGAGACCCCAAAACACGTCAAAAACACCCCAAAAAATATCGGCATCACCCCCAAAACTGGAAGAAAATACGCCAAAACAATAGACCCACCCCAAAACCACCCTAAACCTACCTGATGTTCTCCAAAACCCACAATCCACTCCTATTTAACATAATGACAAACAAGAACACAACAAAACCTAATGGAGACCCCAAAACACGTCAAAAACAACACAAAAAATATCGGCATCACCCCCAAAACTGGAAGAAAATCCCCCAAAACCATAGATCCACCCCAAAACCACCCTAAACCTACCTGATCTTCTCCAAAACCCACAATCCACTCCTATTTAACATAATGACAAACAAGAACACAACAAAACCTAATGGAGACCCCAAAACACGTCAAAAACACCCCAAAAAATATCGGCATCACCCCCAAAACTGGAAGAAAATACGCCAAAATCATAGACCCACCCCAAAACCACCCGAAACCTACCTGATCTTCTCCAAAACCCACAATCCACTCCTATTTAACATAATGACAAACAAGAACCCAACAAAACCTAATGGAGACCCCAAAACACGTCAAAAACACCCCAAAAAATATCGGCATCACCCCCAAAACTGGAAGAAAATCCGCCAAAACCATAGATCCACCCCAAAACCACCCTAAACCTACCTGATGTTCTCCAAAACCCACAATTTACCCTTTTCCAACACGATGACCAACGAGAACCCAACAAAACCCAACAGAGACCCCAAAAAACGTCAAAAAAAACCCCAAACAAGAACGGCATCACCCCCAAAATTGGAAGAAAATCAACCAAATACCATAGATCCACCCCAAAACCACCCTAAACCTACCTGATCTTCTCCAAAACCCACAATCCACACCTATTTAACATAATGACCAACAAGAACCCAACAAAACCTAATGGAGACCCCAAAACACGTCAAAAACACCCCAAAAAATATCGGCATCACCCCCAAAACTGGAAGAAAATACACCAAAACCATAGATCCACCCCAAAACCACCCTAAACCTGCCTGATGTTCTCCAAAACCCACAATTTACCCTTTTCCAACATGATGACCAACGAGAACCCAACAAAACCCAACGGAGACCCCAAAACACGTTAAAAACACCCCAAAAAAGAACGGCATCACCCCCAAAACTGGAAGAAAACCCCAAATACCATAGATCCACCCCAAGGACACCCTAAACCTACCTGATGTTCTCCTAATCCCAAAGCACACTCCCAACCACCATAAAACGCATTAGGAACTCAACGAAACGCAACGGAAACCCCAAAACACTTCAAAATCACACGAAGAAAGGAGAGGATCACTCTCCAAAATAGAAGAAAACCCCAAATACCATGAATCCACGCGAAAAGTCCCCCTAAACCTACCTGATGTTCTCCAAAACCCACAATTTACCCTTTTACAACACGATGACCATGGAAAACCAAATGAAACACAACGGAGACCCCAAAACACGTCAAAAACAACACAAAAAGTCCAGGATCATCCCCCCCCCTCAAAAAAAAAAAAAAAAAAAAACTGAGTACCATATATACACCCCAAAACCACCCTAAACCTACCTGATATTCTACAAAACCCACAATTTACCCTTTTCCACCATGATGACCAACGAGAACCCAACAAAACCCAACAGAGACCCCAAAAAACGTCAAAAACACCCCAAACAAGAACGGCATCACCCCCAAAACTCGAAGAAAATCAACCAAATACCATAGATCCACCCCAAAACCACCCTAAACCTACCTGATGTTCTCCAAAACCCACAATCCACACCTATTTAACATAATGACCAACAAGAACACAACAAAACCTAATGGAGACCCCAAAACACGTCAAAAACACCCCAAAAAATATCGGCATCACCCCCAAAACTGGAAGAAAAAACACCAAAACCATAGATCCACCCCAAAACCACCCTAAACCTACCTGATGTTCTCCAAAACCCACAATCCACTCCTATTTAACATAATGACCAACAAGAACACAACAAAACCTAATGGAGACCCCAAAACACATCAAAAACACCCCAAAAAATATCGGCATCACCCCCAAAACTGGAAGAAAATACGCCAAAACCATAGATCCACCCCAAAATCACCCTAAACCTACCTGATGTTCTCCAAAACCCAGAATCCACTCCTATTTAACATAATGACAAACAAGAACACAACAAAACCTAATGGAGACCCCAAAACACGTCAAAAACACCCCAAAAAATATCGGCATCACCCCCAAAACTGGAAGAAAATCCCCCAAAACCATAGATCCACCCCAAAACCACCCTAAACCTACCTGATATTCTCCAAAACCCACAATTTACCCTTTTCCAACACGATGACCAACGAGAACCCAACAAAACCCAACAGAGACCCCAAAAAACGTCAAAAAAACCCCAAACAAGAACGGCATCACCCCCAAAATTGGAAGAAAATCAACCAAATACCATAGATCCACCCCAAAACCACCCTAAACCTACCTGATCTTCTCCAAAACCCACAATCCACACCTATTTAACATAATGACCAACAAGAACCCAACAAAACCTAATGGAGACCCCAAAACACGTCAAAAACACCCCAAAAAATATCGGCATCACCCCCAAAACTGGAAGAAAATACACCAAAACCATAGATCCACCCCAAAACCACCCTAAACCTGCCTGATGTTCTCCAAAACCCACAATTTACCCTTTTCCAACATGATGACCAACGAGAACCCAACAAAACCCAACGGAGACCCCAAAACACGTTAAAAACACCCCAAAAAAGAACGGCATCACCCCCAAAACTGGAAGAAAACCCCAAATACCATAGATCCACCCCAAGGACACCCTAAACCTACCTGATGTTCTCCTAATCCCAAAGCACACTCCCAACCACCATAAAACGCATTAGGAACTCAACGAAACGCAACGGAAACCCCAAAACACTTCAAAATCACACGAAGAAAGGAGAGGATCACTCTCCAAAATAGAAGAAAACCCCAAATACCATGAATCCACGCGAAAAGTCCCCCTAAACCTACCTGATGTTCTCCAAAACCCACAATTTACCCTTTTACAACACGATGACCATGGAAAACCAAATGAAACACAACGGAGACCCCAAAACACGTCAAAAACAACACAAAAAGTCCAGGATCATCCCCCCCCCTCAAAAAAAAAAAAAAAAAAAACTGAGTACCATATATACACCCCAAAACCACCCTAAACCTACCTGATATTCTACAAAACCCACAATTTACCCTTTTCCACCATGATGACCAACGAGAACCCAACAAAACCCAACAGAGACCCCAAAAAACGTCAAAAACACCCCAAACAAGAACGGCATCACCCCCAAAACTCGAAGAAAATCAACCAAATACCATAGATCCACCCCAAAACCACCCTAAACCTACCTGATGTTCTCCAAAACCCACAATCCACACCTATTTAACATAATGACCAACAAGAACACAACAAAACCTAATGGAGACCCCAAAACACGTCAAAAACACCCCAAAAAATATCGGCATCACCCCCAAAACTGGAAGAAAAAACACCAAAACCATAGATCCACCCCAAAACCACCCTAAACCTACCTGATGTTCTCCAAAACCCACAATCCACTCCTATTTAACATAATGACCAACAAGAACACAACAAAACCTAATGGAGACCCCAAAACACATCAAAAACACCCCAAAAAATATCGGCATCACCCCCAAAACTGGAAGAAAATACGCCAAAACCATAGATCCACCCCAAAATCACCCTAAACCTACCTGATGTTCTCCAAAACCCAGAATCCACTCCTATTTAACATAATGACAAACAAGAACACAACAAAACCTAATGGAGACCCCAAAACACGTCAAAAACACCCCAAAAAATATCGGCATCACCCCCAAAACTGGAAGAAAATCCCCCAAAACCATAGATCCACCCCAAAACCACCCTAAACCTACCTGATATTCTCCAAAACCCACAATTTACCCTTTTCCAACACGATGACCAACGAGAACCCAACAAAACCCAACAGAGACCCCAAAAAACGTCAAAAAAACCCCAAACAAGAACGGCATCACCCCCAAAATTGGAAGAAAATCAACCAAATACCATAGATCCACCCCAAAACCACCCTAAACCTACCTGATCTTCTCCAAAACCCACAATCCACACCTATTTAACATAATGACCAACAAGAACCCAACAAAACCTAATGGAGACCCCAAAACACGTCAAAAACACCCCAAAAAATATCGGCATCACCCCCAAAACTGGAAGAAAATACACCAAAACCATAGATCCACCCCAAAACCACCCTAAACCTGCCTGATGTTCTCCAAAACCCACAATTTACCCTTTTCCAACATGATGACCAACGAGAACCCAACAAAACCCAACGGAGACCCCAAAACACGTTAAAAACACCCCAAAAAAGAACGGCATCACCCCCAAAACTGGAAGAAAACCCCAAATACCATAGATCCACCCCAAGGACACCCTAAACCTACCTGATGTTCTCCTAATCCCAAAGCACACTCCCAACCACCATAAAACGCATTAGGAACTCAACGAAACGCAACGGAAACCCCAAAACACTTCAAAATCACACGAAGAAAGGAGAGGATCACTCTCCAAAATAGAAGAAAACCCCAAATACCATGAATCCACGCGAAAAGTCCCCCTAAACCTACCTGATGTTCTCCAAAACCCACAATTTACCCTTTTACAACACGATGACCATGGAAAACCAAATGAAACACAACGGAGACCCCAAAACACGTCAAAAACAACACAAAAAGTCCAGGATCATCCCCCCCCCTCAAAAAAAAAAAAAAAAAAAACTGAGTACCATATATACACCCCAAAACCACCCTAAACCTACCTGATATTCTACAAAACCCACAATTTACCCTTTTCCACCATGATGACCAACGAGAACCCAACAAAACCCAACAGAGACCCCAAAAAACGTCAAAAACACCCCAAACAAGAACGGCATCACCCCCAAAACTCGAAGAAAATCAACCAAATACCATAGATCCACCCCAAAACCACCCTAAACCTACCTGATGTTCTCCAAAACCCACAATCCACACCTATTTAACATAATGACCAACAAGAACACAACAAAACCTAATGGAGACCCCAAAACACGTCAAAAACACCCCAAAAAATATCGGCATCACCCCCAAAACTGGAAGAAAAAACACCAAAACCATAGATCCACCCCAAAACCACCCTAAACCTACCTGATGTTCTCCAAAACCCACAATCCACTCCTATTTAACATAATGACCAACAAGAACACAACAAAACCTAATGGAGACCCCAAAACACATCAAAAACACCCCAAAAAATATCGGCATCACCCCCAAAACTGGAAGAAAATACGCCAAAACCATAGATCCACCCCAAAATCACCCTAAACCTACCTGATGTTCTCCAAAACCCAGAATCCACTCCTATTTAACATAATGACAAACAAGAACACAACAAAACCTAATGGAGACCCCAAAACACGTCAAAAACACCCCAAAAAATATCGGCATCACCCCCAAAACTGGAAGAAAATCCCCCAAAACCATAGATCCACCCCAAAACCACCCTAAACCTACCTGATATTCTCCAAAACCCACAATTTACCCTTTTCCAACACGATGACCAACGAGAACCCAACAAAACCCAACAGAGACCCAAAAAACGTCAAAAACACCCCAAACAAGAACGGCATCACCACCAAAACTCGAAGAAAATCCGCCAAAACAATAGATCCACCCCAAAACCACCCTAAACCTACCTGATCTTCTCCAAAACCCACAATCCACACCTATTTAACATAATGACCAACAAGAACACAACAAAACCTAATGGAGACCCCAAAACACGTCAAAAACACCCCAAAAAATATCGGCATCACCCCCAAAACTGGAAGAAAATACGCCAAAACCATAGATCCACACCAAAACCACCCTAAACCTACCTGATGTTCTCCAAAACCCACAATTTACCCTTTTCCAACATGATGACCAACGAGAACCCAACAAAACCCAACGGAGACCCCAAAACACGTCAAAAACACCCCAAACAAGAACGGCATCACCCCCAAAACTGGAAGAAAACCCCAAATACCATAGATCCACCCCAAGGACACCCTAAACCTACCTGATGTTCTCCTAATCCCAAAGCACACTCCCAACCAACATAAAACGCATTAGGAACTCAACGAAACGCAACGGAAACCCCAAAACACTTCAAAATCACACGAAGAAAGGAGAGGATCACTCTCCAAAATAGAAGAAAACCCCAAATACCATGAATCCTCGCGAAAAGTCCCCCTAAACCTACCTGAAGTTCTCCAAAACCCACAATTTACCCTTTTACAACACGATGACCATGGAAAACCAAATGAAACACAACGGAGACCCCAAAACACGTCAAAAACAACACAAAAAGTCCAGGATCATCCCCCCCCCCCAAAAAAAAAAAAAAAAAAAAAAAAAAACTGAGTACCATATATCCACACCAAAACCACCCTACACCTACCTGATGTTCTCCAAAACCCACAATTTACACTTTTCCAACACGATGACCAACGAGAACCCAACAAAACCAAACAGAGACCCCAAAAACCTTAAAAAACACCCCAAACAAAAATGGCATCACCCCCAAAACTCGAAGAAAATCAACCAAATACCATAGATCCACCCCAAAACCACCCTAAACCTACCTGATCTTCTCCAAAACCCACAATCCACACCTATTTAACATAATGACCAACAAGAACACAACAAAACCTAATGGAGACCCCAAAACACGTCAAAAACACCCCAAAAAATATCGGCATCACCCCCAAAACTGGAAGAAAATACACCAAAACCATAGATCCACCCCAAAACCACCCTAAACCTACCTGATGTTCTCCACAACCCACAATTTACCCTTTTCCAACATGATGACCAACGAGAACCCAACAAAACCCAACGGAGACCCCAAAACACGTTAAAAACACCCCAAAAAAGAATGGCATCACCCCCAAAACTGGAAGAAAACCCCAAATACCATAGATCCACCCCAAGGACACCCTAAACCTACCTGATGTTCTCCTAATCCCAAAGCACACTCCCAACCAACATAAAACACATTAGGAACTCAACGAAACGCAACGGAAACCCCAAAACACTTCAAAATCACACCAAGAAAGGAGAGGATCACTCTCCAAAATAGAAGAAAACCCCAAATACCATGAATCCACGCGAAAAGTCCCCCTAAACCTACCTGAAGTTCTCCAAAACCCACAATTTACCCTTTTACAACACGATGACCATGGAAAACCAAATGAAACACAACGGAGACCCCAAAACACGTCAAAAACAACACAAAAAGTCCAGGATCATCACCCCCCACCAAAAAAAAAAAAAAAAAGAACTGAGTACCATATATACACCCCAAAACCACCCTAAACCTACCTGATATTCTACAAAACCCACAATTTACCCTTTTCCACCATGATGACCAACGAGAACCCAACAAAACCCAACAGAGACCCCAAAAAACGTCAAAAACACCCCAAACAAGAACGGCATCACCCCCAAAACTCGAAGAAAATCCGCCAAAACCATAGATCCACCCCAAAACCACCCTAAACCTACCTGATCTTCTCCATAACCCACAATCCACACCTATTTAACATAATGACAAACGAGAACACAACAAAACCTAATGGAGACCCCAAAACACGTCAAAAAAGCCCCAAAAAATATCGGCATCACCCCCAAAACTGGAAGAAAATACGCCAAAACAATAGACCCACCCCAAAACCACCCTAAACCTACCTGATCTTCTCCAAAACCCACAATCCACTCCTATTTAACATAATGACAAACAAGAACACAACAAAACCTAATGGAGACCCCAAAACACGTCAAAAACAACACAAAAAATATCGGCATCACCCCCAAAACTGGAAGAAAATACGCCAAAACCATAGATCCACCCCAAAACCACCCTAAACCTACCTGATGTTCTCCAAAACCCACAATCCACTCCTATTTAACATAATGACAAACAAGAACACAACAAAACCTAATGGAGACCCCAAAACACGTCAAAAACAACACAAAAAATATCGGCATCACCCCCAAAACTGGAAGAAAATACGCCAAAACCATAGACCCACCCCAAAACCACCCTAAACCTACCTGATCTTCTCCAAAACCCACAATCCACTCCTATTTAACATAATGACAAAAAAGAACACAACAAAACCTAATGGAGACCCCAAAACACGTCAAAAACACCCCAAAAAATATCGGCATCACCCCCAAAACTGGAAGAAAATACGCCAAAACCATAGATCCACCCCAAAACCACCCGAAACCTACCTGATGTTCTCCAAAACCCACAATTTACACTTTTCCAACACGATGACCAACGAGAACCCAACAAAACCCAACAGAGACCCAAAAAACGTCAAAAACACCCCAAACAAGAACGGCATCACCACCAAAACTCGAAGAAAATCCGCCAAAACAATAGATCCACCCCAAAACCACCCTAAACCTACCTGATCTTCTCCAAAACCCACAATCCACACCTATTTAACATAATGACCAACAAGAACCCAACAAAACCTAATGGAGACCCCAAAACACGTCAAAAACACCCCAAAAAATATCGGCATCACCCCCAAAACTGGAAGAAAATACGCCAAAACCATAGATCCACACCAAAACCACCCTAAATCTACCTGATGTTCTCCAAAACCCACAATTTACCCTTTTCCAACATGATGACCAACGAGAACCCAACAAAACCCAACGGAGACCCCAAAACACGTCAAAAACACCCCAAACAAGAACGGCATCACCCCCAAAACTGGAAGAAAACCCCAAATACCATAGATCCACCCCAAGGACACCCTAAACCTACCTGATGTTCTCCTAATCCCAAAGCACACTCCCAACCACCATAAAACGCATTAGGAACTCAACGAAACGCAACGGAAACCCCAAAACACTTCAAAATCAAACGAAGAAAGGAGAGGATCACTCTCCAAAATAGAAGAAAACCCCAAATACCATGAATCCACGCGAAAAGTCCCCCTAAACCTACCTGAAGTTCTCCAAAACCCACAATTTACCCTTTTCCAACACGATGACCATGGAAAACCAAATGAAACACAACGGAGACCCCAAAACACGTCAAAAACAACACAAAAAGTCCAGGATCATCCCCCCCCCCAAAAAAAAAAAAAAAAAAAAAAAAAACTGAGTACCATATATCCACACCAAAACCACCCTACACCTACCTGATGTTCTCCAAAACCCACAATTTACACTTTTCCAACACGATGACCAACGAGAACCCAACAAAACCAAACAGAGACCCCAAAAACATTAAAAAACACCCCAAACAAGAACGGCATCACCCCCAAAACTGGAAGAAAATCCGCCAAAACCATAGATCCACCCCAAAACCACCCGAAACCTACCTGATGTTCTCCAAAACCCACAATTTACCCTTTTCCAACACGATGACCAAAGAGAACCCAACAAAACCCAACAGGAGAACCCAACAAAACCCAACGGAGACCCCACAACACGTCAAAAACACCCCAAACAAGAACGGCATCACCCCCAAAACTGGAAGAAAATACGCCAAAACCATAGATCCACCCCAAAACCACCCTAAACCTACCTGATGTTCTCCAAAACCCACAATTTACCCTTTTCCAACACGATGACCAACGAGAACCCAACAAAACCCAACAGAGACCCCAAAAAATGTCAAAAACACCCCAAACAAGAATGGCATCACCCCCAAAACTGGAAGAAAATCCCCCAAAACCATAGATCCACCCCAAAACCACCCTAAACCTACCTGATCTTCTCCAAAACCCACAATCCACTCCTATTTAACATAATGACAAACAAGAACCCAACAAAACCTAATGGAGACCCCAAAACACGTCAAAACCACTCCAAAAAATATCGGCATCACACCCAAAACTGGAAGAAAAAACGCCAAAACCATAGATCCACCCCAAAACCACCCTAAACCTACCTGATGTTCTCCAAAACCCAACATCCACTCCTATTTAACATAATGACAAACAAGAACACAACAAAACCTAATGGAGACCCCAAAACACATCAAAAACACCCCAAAAAATATCGGCATCACCCCCAAAACTGGAAGAAAATACGCCAAAACCATAGATCCACCCCAAAACCACCCGAAACCTACCTGATGTTCTCCAAAACCCACAATTTACACTTTTCCAACACGATGACCAACGAGAACCCAACAAAACCCAACAGAGACCCCAAAACACGTCAAAAACACCCCAAAAAAGAACGGCATCACCCCAAAACTGGAAGAAAACCCCAAATATCATAGATCCACCCCAAGGACACCCTAAACCTACCTGATGTTCTCCTAATAACAAAGCACACTCCCAACCAACATAAAACGCATTAGGAACTCAACGAAACGCAACGGAAACCCCAAAACACTTCAAAATCACACCAAGAAAGGAGAGGATCACTCTCCAAAATAGAAGAAAACCCCAAATACCATGAATCCACGTGAAAACTCCCCCTAAACCTACCTGAAGATCTCCAAAACCCACAATTTACCCTTTTACAACACGATGACCATGGAAAACCAAATGAAACACAACGGAGACCGCAAAACACGTCAAAAACAACACAAAAAGTCCAGGATCATCCCCCCCCCAAAAAAAAAAAAAAAAAAAAAACTGAGTACCATATATACACCCCAAAACCACCCTAAACCTACCTGATATTCTACAAAACCCACAATTTACCCTTTTCCACCATGATGACCAACGAGAACCCAACAAAACCCAACAGAGACCCCAAAAAACGTCAAAAACACCCCAAACAAGAACGGCATCACCCCCAAAACTCGAAGAAAATCCGCCAAAACCATAGATCCACCCCAAAACCACCCTAAACCTACCTGATCTTCTCCAAAACCCACAATCCACACCTATTTAACATAATGACAAACGAGAACACAACAAAACCTAATGGAGACCCCAAAACACGTCAAAAACACCCCAACAAATATCGGCATCACCCCCAAAACTGGAAGAAAATACGCCAAAACCATAGATCCACCCCAAAACCACCCTAAACCTACCTGATGTTCTCCAAAACCCACAATCCACTCCTATTTAACATAATGACAAACAAGAACACAACAAAACCTAATGGAGACCCCAAAACACGTCAAAAACAACACAAAAAATATCGGCATCACCCCCAAAACTGGAAGAAAATACGCCAAAACCATAGATCCACCCCAAAACCACCCTAAACCTACCTGATGTTCTCCAAAACCCACAATCCACTCCTATTTAACATAATGACAAACAAGAACCCAACAAAACCTAATGGAGACCCCAAAACACGTCAAAAACAACACAAAAAATATCGGCATCACCCCCAAAACTGGAAGAAAATACGCCAAAACCATAGACCCACCCCAAAACCACCCTAAACCTACCTGATCTTCTCCAAAACCCACAATCCACTCCTATTTAACATAATGACAAAAAAGAACACAACAAAACCTAATGGAGACCCCAAAACACGTCAAAAACACCCCAAAAAATATCGGCATCACCCCCAAAACTGGAAGAAAATACGCCAAAACCATAGATCAACCCCAAAACCACCCGAAACCTACCTGATGTTCTCCAAAACCCACAATTTACCCTTTTCCAACACGATGACCAACGAGAACCCAACAAAACCCAACAGAGACCCCAAAAACGTCAAAAACACCCCAAACAAGAACGGCATCACCACCAAAACTCGAAGAAAATCCGCCAAAACAATAGATCCACCCCAAAACCACCCTAAACCTACCTGATCTTCTCCAAAACCCACAATCCACACCTATTTAACATAATGACCAACAAGAACACAACAAAACCTAATGGAGACCCCAAAACACGTCAAAAACACCCCAAAAAATATCGGCATCACCCCCAAAACTGGAAGAAAATACGCCAAAACCATAGATCCACACCAAAACCACCCTAAACCTACCTGATGTTCTCCAAAACCCACAATTTACCCTTTTCCAACATGATGACCAACGAGAACCCAACAAAACCCAACGGAGACCCCAAAACACGTCAAAAACACCCCAAACAAGAACGGCATCACCCCCAAAACTGGAAGAAAACCCCAAATACCATAGATCCACCCCAAGGACACCCTAAACCTACCTGATGTTCTCCTAATCCCAAAGCACACTCCCAACCAACATAAAACGCATTAGGAACTCAACGAAACGCAACGGAAACCCCAAAACACTTCAAAATCACACGAAGAAAGGAGAGGATCACTCTCCAAAATAGAAGAAAACCCCAAATACCATGAATCCTCGCGAAAAGTCCCCCTAAACCTACCTGAAGTTCTCCAAAACCCACAATTTACCCTTTTACAACACGATGACCATGGAAAACCAAATGAAACACAACGGAGACCCCAAAACACGTCAAAAACAACACAAAAAGTCCAGGATCATCCCCCCCCCCCAAAAAAAAAAAAAAAAAAAAAAAAAAACTGAGTACCATATATCCACACCAAAACCACCCTACACCTACCTGATGTTCTCCAAAACCCACAATTTACACTTTTCCAACACGATGACCAACGAGAACCCAACAAAACCAAACAGAGACCCCAAAAACCTTAAAAAACACCCCAAACAAAAATGGCATCACCCCCAAAACTCGAAGAAAATCAACCAAATACCATAGATCCACCCCAAAACCACCCTAAACCTACCTGATCTTCTCCAAAACCCACAATCCACACCTATTTAACATAATGACCAACAAGAACACAACAAAACCTAATGGAGACCCCAAAACACGTCAAAAACACCCCAAAAAATATCGGCATCACCCCCAAAACTGGAAGAAAATACACCAAAACCATAGATCCACCCCAAAACCACCCTAAACCTACCTGATGTTCTCCACAACCCACAATTTACCCTTTTCCAACATGATGACCAACGAGAACCCAACAAAACCCAACGGAGACCCCAAAACACGTTAAAAACACCCCAAAAAAGAATGGCATCACCCCCAAAACTGGAAGAAAACCCCAAATACCATAGATCCACCCCAAAACCACCCTAAACCTACCTGATGTTCTCCTAATCCCAAAGCACACTCCCAATCAACATAAAACGCATTAGGAACTCAACGAAACGCAACGGAAACCCCAAAACACTTCAAAATCACACAAAGAAAGGAGAGGATCACTCTCCAAAATAGAAGAAAACCCCAAATACCATGAATCCACGCGAAAAGTCCCCCTAAACCTACCTGAAGTTCTCCAAAACCCACAATTTACCCTTTTACAACACGATGACCATGGAAAACCAAATGAAACACAACGGAGACCCCAAAACACGTCAAAAACAACACAAAAAGTCCAGGATCATCCCCCCCCCCCAAAAAAAAAAAAAAAAAAAAAACTGAGTACCATATATCCACCCCAAAACCACCCTAAACCTACCTGATATTCTACAAAACCCACAATTTACACTTTCCACCATGATGACCAACGAGAAGCCAACAAAACCAAACAGAGACACCAAAAACCTTAAAAACACCCCAAACAAAATGGCATTACCCCCAAAACTGGAAGAAAATCCCCAAACCATAGATCCACCCCAAAAACCACCCTAAACCTAACTGATGTTCTCCAAAACCCACAATTTACACTTTTCCAACACGATGACCAACGAGAACACAACAAAACCCAACAGAGACCCCAAAAAACGTCAAAAACACCCCAAACAAGAACGGCATCACCCCCAAAACTGGAAGAAAATCCGCCAAAACCATAGATCCACCCCAAAACCACCCTAAACCTACCTGATCTTCTCCAAAACCCACAATCCACTCCTATTTAACATAATGACAAACAAGAACACAACAAAACCTAATGGAGAACCCAAAACACGTTAAAAACACCCCAACAAATATCGGCATCACCCCCAAAACTGGAAGAAAATCCGCCAAAACATAGATCCACCCCAAAACCAACCTAAACCCACCTGATGTTCTCCAAAACCCACAATCCACTCCTATTTAACATAATGACAAACAAGAACACAACAAAACCTAATGGAGACCCCAAAACACGTCAAAACACCCCAGAAAGTATCGGCATCACCCCCAAAACTGGAAGAAAATCCGCCAAAACCAATAGACCACCCAACACCTACCTGATGTTCTCCAAAACCCACAATTTACCCTTTTCCAACACGATGACCAACGAGAACCCAACAAAACCCAACAGAGACCCCAAAAAACGTCAAAAACACCCCAAACAAGAACGGCATCACCCCCAAAACTGGAAGAAAATCCGCCAAAACCCATAGATCCACCCCAAAAACCACCCTAAACCTACCTGATGTTCTCCAAAACCCACAATCCACACCTATTTAACATAATGACAAACAAGAACACAACAAAACCTAATGGAGACCCCAAAACACGTCAAAAACACCCCAACAAATATCGGCATCACCCCCAAAACTGGAAGAAAATACGCCAAAACCATAGATCCACCCCAAAACCACCCTAAACCTACCTGATCTTCTCCAAAACCCACAATCCACTCCTATTTAACATAATAGAACAAAACAAAACCTAACTGGAGACCCCAAAAAACGTCAAAAACACCCCAAAAAATATCGGCATCACCCCCAAAACTGGAAGAAAATACGCCAAAACCATAGACCCACCCCAAAACCACCCGAAACCTACCTGATCTTCTCCAAAACCCACAATCCACTCCTATTTAACATAATGACAAACAAGAACACAACAAAACCTAATGGAGACCCCAAAACACGTCAAAAACACCCCAAACAAGAACGGCATCACCCCCAAAACTGGAAGAAAATACGCCAAAACCATAGATCCACCCCAAAACCACCCGAAACCTACCTGATGTTCTCCAAAACCCACAATTTACACTTTTCCAACACGATGACCAACGAGAACCCAACAAAACCCAACGGAGACCCCAAAACACGTTAAAAACACCCCAAAAAAGAACGGCATCACCCCCAAAACTGGAAGAAAACCCCAAATACCATAGATCCACCCCAAAACCACCCTAAACCTACCTGATGTTCTCCTAAGCCCAAAGCACACTCCCAACCAACATAAAACGCATTAGGAACTCAACGAAACGCAACGGAAACCCCAAAACACTTCAAAATCACACGAAGAAAGGAGAGGATCACTCTCCAAAATAGAAGAAAACCCCAAATACCATGAATCCACGCGAAAAGTCCCCCTAAACCTACCTGAAGTTCTCCAAAACCCACAATTTACCCTTTTACAACACGATGACCATGGAAAACCAAATGAAACACAACGGAGACCACAAAACACGTCAAAAACAACACAAAAAGTCCAGGATCATCCCCCCCCCCCAAAAAAAAAAAAAAAAAAAAAAAAAACTGAGTACCATATATCCACCCCAAAACCACCCTAAACCTACCTGATATTCTACAAAACCCACAATTTACACTTTTCCACCATGATGACCAACGAGAAGCCAACAAAACCAAACAGAGACCCCAAAAACCTTAAAAAA
Source organism: Aythya ferina (assembly GCF_964211825.1). Lineage (NCBI taxonomy): Eukaryota > Metazoa > Chordata > Aves > Anseriformes > Anatidae > Aythya > Aythya ferina. The sequence goes on along the minus strand of NW_028181273.1, from coordinate 30,760 downwards.
CACCCCAAACAAAAATGGCATCACCCCCAAAACTGGAAGAAAATCCCCCCAAAACCATAGATCCACCCCAAAACCACCCGAAACCTAACTGATGTTCTCCAAAACCCACAATTTACACTTTTCCAACACGATGACCAACGAGAACACAACAAAACCCAACAGAGACCGAGACCCAAAAAAACGTCAAAAACACCCCAAACAAGAACGGCATCACCCCCAAAACTCGAAGAAAATCCGCCAAAACCATAGATCCACCCCAAACCACCCTAAAACCTACCTGATGTTCTCCAAAACCACAATCCACTCCTATATAACATAATGACAACAGAACACAAAACCTAATGGAGACCCCAAAACACGTCAAAAACACCCCAACAAATATCGGCATCACCCCCAAAACTGGAAGAAAATACACCAAAATCATAGATCCACCCCAAAACCACCCCTAAACATACCTGATGTCCTCCAAAACCCACAATTAGCCTTTTCCAACACGATGACCAACGAGAACCCAACAGAACCCAACAGAGACCCCAAAAAACGTCAAAAACACCCCAAACAAGAACAGCATCACCCCCAAAACTCGAAGAAAATCCGCCAAAACCATAGATCCACCCCAAAACCACCCTAAACCTACCTGATGTTCTCCAAAACCCACAATCCACTCCTATTTAACATAATGACAACAAGAACCCAACAAAACCTAATGGAAGACCCCAAAACCACGTCAAAAACACCCCAAAAATTCGGCATCACCCCCAAAACTGGAAGAAAACCCCAAATACCATAGATCCACCCCAAAACCACCCTAAACCTACCTGATGTTCTCCTAATCCCAAAGCACACTCCCAACCAACATAAAACGCATTAGGAACTCAACGAAACGCAACGGAAACCCCAAAACACTTCAAAATCACACGAAGAAAGGAGAGGATCACTCTCCAAATTAGAATGAAAACCCAAAATACCATGAATCCACGCGAAAAGTCCCCCTAAACCTACCTGAAAGTTCTCCAAAACCCACAATTTACCCTTTTACACCACGATGACCATGGAAAACCAAATGAAACACAACGGAGACCCCAAAACACGTCAAAAACAACACAAAAAGTCCAGGATCATCCCCCCCCCCCCCCAAAAAAAAAAAAAAAAAAAAACTGAGTACCATATATCCACCCCAAAACCACCCTAAACCTACCTGATATTCTACAAAACCCACAATTTACACTTTTCCACCATGATGACCAACGAGAAGCCAACAAAACCAAACAGAGACCCCAAAAACCTTAAAAAACACCCCAAACAAAAATGGCATCACCCCCAAAACTGGAAGAAAATCCCCAAACCATAGATCCACCCCAAAACCACCCTAAACCTAACTGATGTTCTCCAAAACCCACAATTTACACTTTTCCAACACGATGACCAACGAGAACCCAACAAAACCCAACAGAGACCCCAAAAAAACGTCAAAAACACCCCAAACAAAGAACGGCATCACCCCCAAAACTCGAAGAAAATCCGCCAAAACCATAGATCCACCCAAAACCACCCGAAACCTACCTGATGTTATCCAAAACCCACAATTTACACTTTTCCAACACGATGACCAACGAGACACAACAAAACCCAACAGAGACCCCAAAAAACGTCAAAACACCCAAACAAGAACGGCATCACCCCAAAACTCGAAGAAAATCCGCCAAAACCATAGATCCACCCCAAAACCACCCTAAACCTACCTGATGTTCTCCAAAACCCACAATCCACTCCTATTTAACATAATGACAAACAAGAACACAACAAAACCTAATGGAGACCCCAAAAAACGTCAAAAACACCCCAAACAAGAACGGCATCACCCCCAAAACTGGAAGAAAATACGCCAAAACCATAGATCCACCCCAAAACCACCCGAAACCTACCTGATGTTCTCCAAAACCCACAATTTACACTTTTCCAACACGATGACCAACGAGAACCCAACAAAACCCAACGGAGACCCCAAAACACGTTAAAAACACCCCAAAAAAGAACGGCATCACCCCCAAAACTGGAAGAAACCCCAAATACCATAGATCCACCCCAAAACCACCCTAAACCTACCTGATGTTCTCCTAAGCCCAAAGCACACTCCCAACCAACATAAAACGCATTAGGAACTCAACGAAACGCAACGGAAACCCCAAAACACTTCAAAATCACACGAAGAAAGGAGAGGATCACTCTCCAAAATAGAAGAAAACCCCAAATACCATGAATCCACGCGAAAAGTCCCCCTAAACCTACCTGAAGTTCTCCAAAACCCACAATTAGCCTTTTCCAACACGATGACCAACGAGAACCCAACAGAACCCAACAGAGACCCCAAAAAACGTCAAAAACACCCCAAACAAGAACGGCATCACCCCCAAAACTCGAAGAAAATCCGCCAAAACCATAGATCCACCCCAAAACCACCCTAAACCTACCTGATGTTCTCCAAAACCCACAATCCACTCCTATTTAACATAATGACAAACAAGAACCCAACAAAACCTAATGGAGACCCCAAAACACGTCAAAAACACCCCAAAAAATATCGGCATCACCCCCAAAACTGGAAGAAAACCCCAAATACCATAGATCCACCCCAAAACCACCCTAAACCTACCTGATGTTCTCCTAATCCCAAAGCACACTCCCAACCAACATAAAACGCATTAGGAACTCAACGAAACGCAACGGAAACCCCAAAACACTTCAAAATCACACGAAGAAAGGAGAGGATCACTCTCCAAAATAGAAGAAAACCCCAAATACCATGAATCCACGCGAAAAGTCCCCCTAAACCTACCTGAAGTTCTCCAAAACCCACAATTTACCCTTTTACAACACGATGACCATGGAAAACCAAATGAAACACAACGGAGACCCCAAAACACGTCAAAAACAACACAAAAAGTCCAGGATCATCCCCCCCCCCCCCCCAAAAAAAAAAAAAAAAAAAAAACTGAGTACCATATATCCACCCCAAAACCACCCTAAACCTACCTGATATTCTACAAAACCCACAATTTACACTTTTCCACCATGATGACCAACGAGAAGCCAACAAAACCAAACAGAGACACCAAAAACCTTAAAAAACACCCCAAACAAAAATGGCATCACCCCCAAAACTGGAAGAAAATCCCCCAAAACCATAGATCCACCCCAAAACCACCCTAAACCTAACTGATGTTCTCCAAAACCCACAATTTACACTTTTCCAACACGATGACCAACGAGAACCAAACAAAACCCAACAGAGACCCCAAAAAACGTCAAAAACACCCCAAACAAGAACGGCATCACCCCCAAAACTCGAAGAAAATCCGCCAAAACCATAGATCCACCCCAAAACCACCCGAAACCTACCTGATGTTATCCAAAACCCACAATTTACACTTTTCCAACACGATGACCAACGAGAACACAACAAAACCCAACAGAGACCCCAAAAAACGTCAAAAACACCCCAAACAAGAACGGCATCACCCCCAAAACTCGAAGAAAATCCGCCAAAACCATAGATCCACCCCAAAACCACCCTAAACCCACCTGATGTTCTCCAAAACCCACAATCCACTCCTATTTAACATAATGACAAACAAGAACACAACAAAACCTAATGGAGACCCCAAAACACGTCAAAAACACCCCAGAAAATATCGGCATCACCCCCAAAACTGGAAGAAAATCCGCCAAAACCATAGATCCACCCCAAAACCACCCTACACCTACCTGATGTTCTCCAAAACCCACAATTTACCCTTTTCCAACACGATGACCAACGAGAACCCAACAAAACCCAACAGAGACCCCAAAAAACGTCAAAAACACCCCAAAAAAGAACGGCATCACCCCCAAAACTGGAAGAAAATACACCAAAACCATAGATCCACCCCAAAACCACCCTAAACCTACCTGATCTTCTCCAAAACCCACAATCCACACCTATTTAACATAATGACAAACAAGAACACAACAAAACCTAATGGAGACCCCAAAACACGTCAAAAACACCCCAACAAATATCGGCATCACCCCCAAAACTGGAAGAAAATACACCAAAACCATAGATCCACCCCAAAACCACCCTAAACCTACCTGATGTTCTCCAAAACCCACAATCCACTCCTATTTAACATAATGACAAACAAGAACACAACAAAACCTAATGGAGACCCCAAAACACGTCAAAAACACCCCAAAAAATATCGGCATCACCCCCAAAACTGGAAGAAAATACGCCAAAACCATAGACCCACCCCAAAACCACCCGAAACCTACCTGATCTTCTCCAAAACCCACAATCCACTCCTATTTAACATAATGACAAACAAGAACACAACAAAACCTAATGGAGACCCCAAAACACGTCAAAAACACCCCAACAAATATCGGCATCACCCCCAAAACTGGAAGAAAATACGCCAAAACCATAGATCCACCCCAAAACCACCCGAAACCTACCTGATGTTCTCCAAAACCCACAATTTACACTTTTCCAACACGATGACCAACGAGAACCCTACAAAACCCAACGGAGACCCCAAAACACGTTAAAAACACCCCAAAAAAGAACGGCATCACCCCCAAAACTGGAAGAAAACCCCAAATACCATAGATCCACCCCAAAACCACCCTAAACCTACCTGATGTTCTCCTAAGCCCAAAGCACACTCCCAACCAACATAAAACGCATTAGGAACTCAACGAAACGCAACGGAAACCCCAAAACACTTCAAAATCACACGAAGAAAGGAGAGGATCACTCTCCAAAATAGAAGAAAACCCCAAATACCATGAATCCACGCGAAAAGTCCCCCTAAACCTACCTGAAGTTCTCCAAAACCCACAATTTACCCTTTTACAACACGATGACCATGGAAAACCAAATGAAACACAACGGAGACCCCAAAACACGTCAAAAACAACACAAAAAGTCCAGGATCATCCCCCCCCCCCCCCCAAAAAAAAAAAAAAAAAAAAAAACTGAGTACCATATATCCACCCCAAAACCACCCTAAACCTACCTGATATTCTACAAAACCCACAATTTACACTTTTCCAACACGATGACCAACGAGAAGCCAACAAAACCAAACAGAGACACCAAAAACCTTAAAAAACACCCCAAACAAAAATGGCATCACCCCCAAAACTGGAAGAAAATCCGCCAAAACCATAGATCCACCCCAAAACCACCCTAAACCTAACTGATGTTCTCCAAAACCCACAATTTACACTTTTCCAACACGATGACCAACGAGAACCCAACAAAACCCAACAGAGACCCCAAAAAACGTCAAAAACACCCCAAACAAGAACGGCATCACCCCCAAAACTCGAAGAAAATCCGCCAAAACCATAGATCCACCCCAAAACCACCCTAAACCTACCTGATGTTCTCCAAAACCCACAATCCACTCCTATTTAACATAATGACCAACAAGAACACAACAAAACCTAATGGAGACCCAAAAACACGTCAAAAACACCCCAACAAATATCGGCATCACCCCCAAAACTGGAAGAAAATACACCAAAATCATAGATCCACCCCAAAACCACCCTAAACATACCTGATGTTCTCCAAAACCCACAATTAGCCTTTTCCAACACGATGACCAACGAGAACCCAACAGAACCCAACAGAGACCCCAAAAAACGTCAAAAACACCCCAAACAAGAACGGCATCACCCCCAAAACTGGAAGAAAACCCCAAATACCATAGATCCACCCCAAAACCACCCTAAACCCACCTGATGTTCTCCAAAACCCACAATCCACTCCTATTTAACATAATGACAAACAAGAACACAACAAAACCTAATGGAGACCCCAAAACACGTCAAAAACACCCCAGAAAATATCGGCATCACCCCCAAAACTGGAAGAAAATCCCCCAAAACCATAGATCCACCCCAAAACCACCCTACACCTACCTGATGTTCTCCAAAACCCACAATTTACCCTTTTCCAACACGATGACCAACGAGAACCCAACAAAACCCAACAGAGACCCCAAAAAACGTCAAAAACACCCCAAACAAGAACGGCATCACCCCCAAAACTCGAAGAAAATCCGCCAAAACCATAGATCCACCCCAAAACCACCCTAAACCTACCTGATGTTCTCCAAAACCCACAATCCACACCTATTTAACATAATGACAAACAAGAACACAACAAAACCTAATGGAGACTCCAAAACACGTCAAAAACACCCCAACAAATATCGGCATCACCCCCAAAACTGGAAGAAAATACGCCAAAACCATAGATCCACACCAAAACCACCCTAAACCTACCTGATGTTCTCCAAAACCCACAATTTACACTTTTCCAACACGATGACCAACGAGAACACAACAAAACCCAACAGAGACCCCAAAAAACTTAAAAAACACCGCAAACAAAAATGGCATCACCCCCAAAACTGGAAGAAAATACACCAAAACCATAGATCCACCCCAAAACCACCCTACACCTACCTGATGTTCTCCAAAACCCACAATCCACTCCTATTTAACATAAAGACAAACAAGAACACAACAAAACCTAATGGAGACCCCAAAACACGTCAAAAACACCCCAAAAAATATCGGCATCACCCCCAAAACTGGAAGAAAATCCCCCAAAACCATAGACCCACACCAAAACCACCCTAAACCTACCTGATGTTCTCCAAAACCCACAATCCACTCCTATTTAACATAATGACAAACAAGAACACAACAAAACCTAATGGAGACCCCAAAACACGTCAAAAACTCCCCAAACAAGAACAGCATCACCCCCAAAACTGGAAGAAAATACGCCAAAACCATAGATCCACCCCAAAACCACCCTAAACCTACCTGATGTTCTCCAAAACCCACAAATTACCCTTTTCCATCACGATGACCAACGAGAACCCAACAAAACCCAACAGAGACCCCAAAAAACGTCAAAAACACCCCAAAAAATATCGGCATCACCCCCAAAACTGGAAGAAAATCCGCCAAAACCATAGATCCACCCCAAAACCACCCTAAACCTACCTGATCTTCTCCAAAACCCACAATCCACTCCTATTTAACATAATGACAAACAAGAACACAACAAAACCTAATGGAGACCACAAAACACGTCAAAAACACCCCAACAAATATCGGCATCACCCCCAAAACTGGAAGAAAATACACCAAAACCATAGATCCACCCCAAAACCACCCTACACCTACCTGATGTTATCCAAAACCCACAATTAGCCTTTTACAACACGATGACCAACGAGAACCCAACAAAACCCAACAGAGACCCCAAAAAACGTCAAAAACACCCCAAACAAGAACGGCATCACCCCCAAAACTGGAAGAAAATCCGCCAAAACCATAGATCCACCCCAAAACCACCCTAAACCTACCTGATCTTCTCCAAAACCCACAATCCACTCCTATTTAACATAATGACAAACAAGAACAAAGCAAAACCTAATGGAGACACCAAAACACATCAAAAACACCCCAACAAATATCGGCATCACCCCCAAAACTGGAAGAAAATACGCCAAAACCATAGATCCACCCCAAAACCACCCTAAACCTACCTGATGTTCTCCAAAACCCACAATCCACTCCTATTTAACATAATGACAAACAAGAACACAACAAAACCTAATGGAGACCCCAAAAACAGTCAAAAACACCCCAAACAAGAACGGCATCACCCCCAAAACTCGAAGAAAATCCGCCAAAACCATAGATCCACCCCAAAACCACCCTAAACCTACCTGATGTTCTCCAAAACCCACAATCCACTCCTATTTAACATAATGACAAACAAGAACACAACAAAACCTAATGGAGACCCCAAAACACGTCAAAAACACCCCAACAAATATCGGCATCACCCCCAAAACTGGAAGAAAATCTGCCAGAACCATAGATCCACCCCAAAACCACCCTACACCTAACTGATGTTCTCCAAAACCCACAATTTACCCTTTTCCAACACGATGACCAACGAGAACCCAACAGAACCCAACGGAGACCCCAAAAAACGTCAAAAACACCCCAAACAAGAACGGCATCACCCCCAAAACTGAAAGAAAATCCGCCAAAACCATAGATCCACCCCAAAACCACCCGAAACCTACCTGATCTTCTCCAAAACCCACAATCCACTCCTATTTAACATAATGACAAACAAGAACACAACAAAACCTAATGGAGACTCCAAAACACGTCAAAAACACCCCAAGAAATATCGGCATCACCCCCAAAACTGGAAGAAAATTCGCCAAAACCATAGATCCACCCCAAAACTACCCTAAACCTACCTGATCTTCTCCAAAACCCACAATCCACTCCTATTTAACATAATGACAAACAAGAACACAACAAAACCTAATGGAGACCCCAAAACACGTCAAAAACACCCCAACAAATATCGGCATCACCCCCAAAACTGGAAGAAAATCCGCCAAAACCATAGATCCACCCCAAAACAACCCGAAACCTACCTGATGTTCTCCAAAACCCACACTTTACCCTTTTCCAACACGATGACCAACGAGAACACAACAAAACCCAACAGAGACCCCAAAAAACGTCAAAAACACCCCAAACTAGAACGGCAACACCCCCAAAACTGGAAGAAAATCCGCCAAAACCATAGATCCACCCCAAAACCACCCTAAACCTACCTGATGTTCTCCAAAACCCACAATCCACACCTATTTAACATAATGACAAACAAGAACACAACAAAACCTAATGGAGACCCCAAAACACGTCAAAAACACCCCAACAAATATCGGCATCACCCCCAAACCTGGAAGAAAATACGCCAAAACCATAGATCCACACCAAAACCACCCTAAACCTACCTGATGTTCTCCAAAACCCACAATTTACACTTTTCCAACACGATGACCAACGAGAACCCAACAAAACCCAACAGAGACCCCAAAAACCTTAAAAAACACCGCAAACAAAAATGGCATCACCCCCAAAACTGGAAGAAAATACGCCAAAACCATAGATCCACCCCAAAACCACCCTAAACCTACCTGATGTTATCCAAAACCCACAATTAGCCTTTTACAACACGATGACCAACGAGAACCCAACAAAACCCAACAGAGACCCCAAAAAACGTCAAAAACACCCCAAACAAGAACGGCATCACCCCCAAAACTGGAAGAAAATCCGCCAAAACCATAGATCCACCCCAAAACCACCCTAAACCTACCTGATGTTCTCCAAAACCCACAATCCACTCCTATTTAACATAATGACAAACAAGAACACAACAAAACCTAATGGAGACCCCAAAAAACGTCAAAAACACCCCAACAAATATCGGCATCACCCCCAAAACTGGAAGAAAATCCCCCAAAACCATAGATCCACCCCAAAACCACCCTAAACCTACCTGATGTTCTCCAAAACCCACAATTTACCCTTTTCCAACACGATGACCAACGAGAACCCAACAAAACCAAACAGAGACCGCAAAAACCTTAAAAAACACCCCAAACAAGAACGGCATCACCCCCAAAACTGGAAGAAAATCCGCCAAAACCATAGATCCACCCCAAATCCACCCGAAACCTACCTGATGTTCTCCAAAACCCACAATCCACTCCTATTTAACATAATGACCAACAAGAACCTAACAAAACCCAACAGAGACCCCAAAAAACGTCAAAAACACCCCAAACAAGAACGGCATCACCCCCAAAATTGGAAGAAAATCCGCCAAAACCATAGATCAACCCCAAAACCACCCGAAACTTACCTGATGTTCTCCAAAACCCACAATTTACCCTTTTCCAACACGATGACCAACGAGAACCCAACAAAACCAAACAGAGACCCCAAAAAACGTCAAAAACACCCCAAACAAGAACGGCATCACCCCCAAAACTGAAAGAAAATCCGCCAAAACCATAGATCCACCCCAAAACCACCCTAAACCTACCTGATCTTCTCCAAAACCCACAATCCACTCCTATTTAACATAATGACAAACAAGAACACAACAAAACCTAATGGAGACACCAAAACACATCAAAAACACCCCAACAAATATCGGCATCACCCCCAAAACTGGAAGAAAATACGCCAAAACCATAGATCCACCCCAAAACCACCCTAAACCTACCTGATGTTCTCCAAAACCCACAATCCACTCCTATTTAACATAATGACAAACAAGAACACAACAAAACCTAATGGAGACCCCAAAAAACGTCAAAAACACCCCAAACAAGAACGGCATCACCCCCAAAACTCGAAGAAAATACGCCAAAACCATAGACCCACACCAAAACCACCCGAAACCTACCTGATGTTCTCCAAAACCCACAATCCACTCCTATTTAACATAATGACAAACAAGAACACAACAAAACCTAATGGAGACCCCAATACACGTCAAAAACACCCCAAAAAATATCGGCATCACCCCCAAAACTGGAAGAAAATCCGCCAAAACCATAGTTCCACCCCAAAACCACCCTAAACCTACCTGATGTTCTCCAAAACCCACAATTTACACTTTTCCAACACGATGACCAACGAGAACACAACAAAACCCAACAGAGACCCCAAAACACGTCAAAAACACCCCAAACAAGAACGGCATCACCCCCAAAATTGGAAGAAAATCCGCCAAAACCATAGATCCACCCCAAAACCACCCTAAACCTACCTGATCTTCACCAAAACCCACAATTTACCCTTTTCCAACACGATGACCAACGAGAACCCAACAAAACCCAACAGAGACCCCAAAAAACGTCAAAAACACCCCAAACAAGAACGGCATCACCCCCAAAACTGGAAGAAAATCCGCCAAAACCATAGATCCACCCCAAAACCACCCGAAACCTACCTGATGTTCTCCAAAACCCACAATCCACACCTATTTAACATAATGACCAACAAGAACCTAACAAAACCCAACAGAGACCCCAAAAAACGTCAAAAACACCCCAAACAAGAACGGCATCACCCCCAAAACTGGAAGAAAATACGCCAAAACCATAGATCCACCCCAAAACCACCCTAAACCTACCTGATCTTCTCCAAAACCCACAATCCACTCCTATTTAACATAATGAGAAACAAGAACACAACAAAACCTAATGGAGACCCCAAAACACGTCAAAAACACCCCAAACAAGAACAGCATCACCCCCAAAACTGGAAGAAAATCCGCCAAAACCATAGATCCACCCCAAAACCACCCGAAACCTACCTGATCTTCTCCAAAACCCACAATCCATACCTATTTAACATAATGAAAACCAAGAACCCAACAAAACCTAATGGAGACCCCAAAACACGTCAAAAACACCCCAACAAATATCGGCATCACCCCCAAAACTGGAAGAAAATACGCCAAAACCATAGACCCACCCCAAAACCACCCTAAACCTACCTGATGTTCTCCAAAACCCACAATTTACCCTTTTACAACACGATGACCATGGAAAACCAAATGAAACACAACGGAGACCCCAAAACACGTCAAAAACACCCCAACAAATATCGGCATCACCCCCAAAACTGGAAGAAAATCCGCCAAAACCATAGATCCACCCCAAAACCACCCTAAACCTACCTGATATTCTACAAAACCCACAATTTAAACTTTTCCACCATGATGACCAACGAGAAGCCAACAAAACCCAACAGAGACCGCAAAAACCTTAAAAAACACCCCAAACAAAAATGGCATCACCCCCAAAACTGGAAGAAAATCCCCCAAAACCATAGATCCACCCCAAAACCACCCTACACCTACCTGATGTTCTCCAAAACCCACAATTTACACTTTTCCAACACGATGACCAACGAGAACCCAACAAAACCCAACAGAGACCCCAAAAAACGTCAAAAACACCCCAAACAAGAACGGCATCACCCCCAAAACTTGAAGAAAATCCGCCAAAACCATAGATCCACCCCAAAACCACCCTAAACCTACCTGATCTTCTCCAAAACCCACAATCCATACCTATTTAACATAATGAAAAACAAGAACCCAACAAAACCTAATGGAGACCCCAAAACACGTCAAAAACAACCCAACAAATATCGGCATCACCCCCAAAACTGGAAGAAAATACGCCAAAACCATAGACCCACCCCAAAACCACCCTAAACCTACCTGATGTTCTCCAAAACCCACAATTTACACTTTTCCAACACGATGACCAACGAGAACCCAACAAAACCCAACAGAGACCCCAAAAACCTAAAAAAACACCGCAAACAAAAATGGCATCACCCCCAAAACTGGAAGAAAATCCCCCAAAACCATAGATCCACCCCAAAACCACGCTAAACCTACCTGATCTTCTCCAAAACCCACAATCCACTCCTATTTAACATAATGACAAACAAGAACACAACAAAACCTAATGGAGACCCCAAAACACGTCAAAAACACCCCAAACAAGAACAGCATCACCCCCAAAACTGGAAGAAAATCCGCCAAAACCATAGATCCACCCCAAAACCACCCGAAACCTACCTGATGTTCTCCAAAACCCACAATCCACACCTATTTAACATAATGACAAACAAGAACACAACAAAACCTAATGGAGACCCCAAAACACGTCAAAAACAACCCAACAAATATCGGCATCACACCCAAAACTGGAAGAAAATACGCCAAAACCATAGATCCACCCCAAAACCACCCTAAACCTACCTGATGTTCTCCAAAACCCACAATTTACCCTTTTCCAACACGATGACCAACGAGAACACAACAAAACCCAACAGAGACCCCAAAAAACGTCAAAAACACCCCAAACAAGAACGGCATCACCCCCAAAACTCGAAGAAAATCCCCCAAAACCATAGATCCACCCCAAAACCACCCTAAACCTACCTGATGTTCTCCAAAACCCACAATCCACACCTATTTAACATAATGACAAACAAGAACACAACAAAACCTAATGGAGACCCCAAAACACGTCAAAAACACCCCAACAAATATCGGCATCACCCCCAAAACTGGAAGAAAATCCGCCAAAACCATAGATCCACCCCAAAACCACCCGAAACCTACCTGATCTTCTCCAAAACCCACAATCCACTCCTATTTAACATAATGACAAACAAGAACACAACAAAACCTAATGGAGACCCCAAAACACGTCAAAAACACCCCAACAAATATCGGCATCACCCCCAAAACTGGAAGAAAATCCGCCAGAACCATAGATCCACCCCAAAACCACCCTACACCTAACTGATGTTCTCCAAAACCCACAATTTACCCTTTTCCAACACGATGACCAACGAGAAGCCAACAGAACCCAACGGAGACCCCAAAAAACGTCAAAAACACCCCAAACAAGAACGGCATCACCCCCAAAACTGGAAGAAAATCCGCCAAAACCATAGATCCACCCCAAAACCACCCTAAACCTACCTGATCTTCTCCAAAACCCACAATCCACTCCTATTTAACATAATGACAAACAAGAACACAACAAAACCTAATGGAGACCCCAAAACACGTCAAAAACACCCCTACAAATATCGGCATCACTCCCAAAACTCGAAGAAAATCCCCCAAAACCATAGATCCACCCCAAAACCACCCTACACCTACCTGATGTTCTCCAAAACCCACAATTTACCCTTTTCCAACACGATGACCAACGAGAACCCAACAAAACCCAACAGAGACCCCAAAAAACGTCAAAAACACCCCAAACAAGAACGGCATCACCCCCAAAACTCGAAGAAAATCCGCCAAAACCATAGATCCACCCCAAAACCACCCTAAACCTACCTGATGTTCTCCAAAACCCACAATCCACACCTATTTAATATAATGACAAACAAGAACACAACAAAACCTAATGGAGACCCCAAAACACGTCAAAAACACCCCAACAAATATCGGCATCACCCCCAAAACTGGAAGAAAATACGCCAAAACCATAGATCCACACCAAAACCACCCTAAACCTACCTGATGTTCTCCAAAACCCACAATTTACACTTTTCCAACACGATGACCAACGAGAACCCAACAAAACCCAACAGAGACCCCAAAAACCTTAAAAAACACCGCAAACAAAAATGGCATCACCCCCAAAACTGGAAGAAAATACACCAAAACCATAGATCCACCCCAAAACCACCCTACACCTACCTGATGTTCTCCAAAACCCACAATCCACTCCTATTTAACATAAAGACAAACAAGAACACAACAAAACCTAATGGAGACCCCAAAACACGTCAAAAACACCCCAAAAAATATCGGCATCACCCCCAAAACTGGAAGAAAATCCCCCAAAACCATAGACCCACACCAAAACCACCCTAAACCTACCTGATGTTCTCCAAAACCCACAATCCACTCCTATTTAACATAATGACAAACAAGAACACAACAAAACCTAATGGAGACCCCAAAACACGTCAAAAACTCCCCAAACAAGAACAGCATCACCCCCAAAACTGGAAGAAAATACGCCAAAACCATAGATCCACCCCAAAACCACCCTAAACCTACCTGATGTTCTCCAAAACCCACAAATTACCCTTTTCCATCACGATGACCAACGAGAACCCAACAAAACCCAACAGAGACCCCAAAAAACGTCAAAAACACCCCAAAAAATATCGGCATCACCCCCAAAACTGGAAGAAAATCCGCCAAAACCATAGATCCACCCCAAAACCACCCGAAACCTACCTGATCTTCTCCAAAACCCACAATCCACTCCTATTTAACATAATGACAAACAAGAACACAACAAAACCTAATGGAGACCACAAAACACGTCAAAAACACCCCAACAAATATCGGCATCACCCCCAAAACTGGAAGAAAATACACCAAAACCATAGATCCACCCCAAAACCACCCTACACCTACCTGATGTTATCCAAAACCCACAATTAGCCTTTTACAACACGATGACCAACGAGAACCCAACAAAACCCAACAGAGACCCCAAAAAACGTCAAAAACACCCCAAACAAGAACGGCATCACCCCCAAAACTGGAAGAAAATCCGCCAAAACCATAGATCCACCCCAAAACCACCCTAAACCTACCTGATCTTCTCCAAAACCCACAATCCACTCCTATTTAACATAATGACAAACAAGAACAAAGCAAAACCTAATGGAGACACCAAAACACATCAAAAACACCCCAACAAATATCGGCATCACCCCCAAAACTGGAAGAAAATACGCCAAAACCATAGATCCACCCCAAAACCACCCTAAACCTACCTGATGTTCTCCAAAACCCACAATCCACTCCTATTTAACATAATGACAAACAAGAACACAACAAAACCTAATGGAGACCCCAAAAAACGTCAAAAACACCCCAAACAAGAACGGCATCACCCCCAAAACTCGAAGAAAATCCGCCAAAACCATAGATCCACCCCAAAACCACCCTAAACCTACCTGATGTTCTCCAAAACCCACAATCCACTCCTATTTAACATAATGACAAACAAGAACACAACAAAACCTAATGGAGACCCCAAAACACGTCAAAAACACCCCAACAAATATCGGCATCACCCCCAAAACTGGAAGAAAATCTGCCAGAACCATAGATCCACCCCAAAACCACCCTACACCTAACTGATGTTCTCCAAAACCCACAATTTACCCTTTTCCAACACGATGACCAACGAGAACCCAACAGAACCCAACGGAGACCCCAAAAAACGTCAAAAACACCCCAAACAAGAACGGCATCACCCCCAAAACTGAAAGAAAATCCGCCAAAACCATAGATCCACCCCAAAACCACCCGAAACCTACCTGATCTTCTCCAAAACCCACAATCCACTCCTATTTAACATAATGACAAACAAGAACACAACAAAACCTAATGGAGACTCCAAAACACGTCAAAAACACCCCAAGAAATATCGGCATCACCCCCAAAACTGGAAGAAAATTCGCCAAAACCATAGATCCACCCCAAAACTACCCTAAACCTACCTGATCTTCTCCAAAACCCACAATCCACTCCTATTTAACATAATGACAAACAAGAACACAACAAAACCTAATGGAGACCCCAAAACACGTCAAAAACACCCCAACAAATATCGGCATCACCCCCAAAACTGGAAGAAAATACGCCAAAACCATAGATCCACCCCAAAACAACCCGAAACCTACCTGATGTTCTCCAAAACCCACACTTTACCCTTTTCCAACACGATGACCAACGAGAACACAACAAAACCCAACAGAGACCCCAAAAAACGTCAAAAACACCCCAAACTAGAACGGCAACACCCCCAAAACTGGAAGAAAATACGCCAAAACCATAGATCCACCCCAAAACCACCCTAAACCTACCTGATGTTCTCCAAAACCCACAATCCACACCTATTTAACATAATGACAAACAAGAACACAACAAAACCTAATGGAGACCCC
The DNA here is from genome assembly GCF_964211825.1 of Aythya ferina. Lineage (NCBI taxonomy): Eukaryota > Metazoa > Chordata > Aves > Anseriformes > Anatidae > Aythya > Aythya ferina. The sequence continues at coordinate 14,278 of NW_028181273.1, read as the reverse complement.
AAAACACGTCAAAAACACCCCAACAAATATCGGCATCACCCCCAAACCTGGAAGAAAATACGCCAAAACCATAGATCCACACCAAAACCACCCTAAACCTACCTGATGTTCTCCAAAACCCACAATTTACACTTTTCCAACACGATGACCAACGAGAACCCAACAAAACCCAACAGAGACCCCAAAAACCTTAAAAAACACCGCAAACAAAAATGGCATCACCCCCAAAACTGGAAGAAAATCCGCCAAAACCATAGATCCACCCCAAAACCACCCTAAACCTACCTGATGTTATCCAAAACCCACAATTAGCCTTTTACAACACGATGACCAACGAGAACCCAACAAAACCCAACAGAGACCCCAAAAAACGTCAAAAACACCCCAAACAAGAACGGCATCACCCCCAAAACTGGAAGAAAATCCGCCAAAACCATAGATCCACCCCAAAACCACCCTAAACCTACCTGATGTTCTCCAAAACCCACAATCCACTCCTATTTAACATAATGACAAACAAGAACACAACAAAACCTAATGGAGACCCCAAAAAACGTCAAAAACACCCCAACAAATATCGGCATCACCCCCAAAACTGGAAGAAAATCCCCCAAAACCATAGATCCACCCCAAAACCACCCTAAACCTACCTGATGTTCTCCAAAACCCACAATTTACCCTTTTCCAACACGATGACCAACGAGAACCCAACAAAACCAAACAGAGACCGCAAAAACCTTAAAAAACACCCCAAACAAGAACGGCATCACCCCCAAAACTGGAAGAAAATCCGCCAAAACCATAGATCCACCCCAAATCCACCCGAAACCTACCTGATGTTCTCCAAAACCCACAATCCACTCCTATTTAACATAATGACCAACAAGAACCTAACAAAACCCAACAGAGACCCCAAAAAACGTCAAAAACACCCCAAACAAGAACGGCATCACCCCCAAAATTGGAAGAAAATCCGCCAAAACCATAGATCAACCCCAAAACCACCCGAAACTTACCTGATGTTCTCCAAAACCCACAATTTACCCTTTTCCAACACGATGACCAACGAGAACCCAACAAAACCAAACAGAGACCCCAAAAAACGTCAAAAACACCCCAAACAAGAACGGCATCACCCCCAAAACTGAAAGAAAATCCGCCAAAACCATAGATCCACCCCAAAACCACCCTAAACCTACCTGATCTTCTCCAAAACCCACAATCCACTCCTATTTAACATAATGACAAACAAGAACACAACAAAACCTAATGGAGACACCAAAACACATCAAAAACACCCCAACAAATATCGGCATCACCCCCAAAACTGGAAGAAAATACGCCAAAACCATAGATCCACCCCAAAACCACCCTAAACCTACCTGATGTTCTCCAAAACCCACAATCCACTCCTATTTAACATAATGACAAACAAGAACACAACAAAACCTAATGGAGACCCCAAAAAACGTCAAAAACACCCCAAACAAGAACGGCATCACCCCCAAAACTCGAAGAAAATACGCCAAAACCATAGACCCACACCAAAACCACCCGAAACCTACCTGATGTTCTCCAAAACCCACAATCCACTCCTATTTAACATAATGACAAACAAGAACACAACAAAACCTAATGGAGACCCCAATACACGTCAAAAACACCCCAAAAAATATCGGCATCACCCCCAAAACTGGAAGAAAATCCGCCAAAACCATAGTTCCACCCCAAAACCACCCTAAACCTACCTGATGTTCTCCAAAACCCACAATTTACCCTTTTCCAACACGATGACCAACGAGAACACAACAAAACCCAACAGAGACCCCAAAACACGTCAAAAACACCCCAAACAAGAACGGCATCACCCCCAAAATTGGAAGAAAATCCGCCAAAACCATAGATCCACCCCAAAACCACCCTAAACCTACCTGATCTTCACCAAAACCCACAATTTACCCTTTTCCAACACGATGACCAACGAGAACCCAACAAAACCCAACAGAGACCCCAAAAAACGTCAAAAACACCCCAAACAAGAACGGCATCACCCCCAAAACTCGAAGAAAATCCGCCAAAACCATAGATCCACCCCAAAACCACCCGAAACCTACCTGATGTTCTCCAAAACCCACAATCCACACCTATTTAACATAATGACCAACAAGAACCTAACAAAACCCAACAGAGACCCCAAAAAACGTCAAAAACACCCCAAACAAGAACGGCATCACCCCCAAAACTGGAAGAAAATACGCCAAAACCATAGATCCACCCCAAAACCACCCTAAACCTACCTGATCTTCTCCAAAACCCACAATCCACTCCTATTTAACATAATGAGAAACAAGAACACAACAAAACCTAATGGAGACCCCAAAACACGTCAAAAACACCCCAAACAAGAACAGCATCACCCCCAAAACTGGAAGAAAATCCGCCAAAACCATAGATCCACCCCAAAACCACCCGAAACCTACCTGATCTTCTCCAAAACCCACAATCCATACCTATTTAACATAATGAAAACCAAGAACCCAACAAAACCTAATGGAGACCCCAAAACACGTCAAAAACACCCCAACAAATATCGGCATCACCCCCAAAACTGGAAGAAAATACGCCAAAACCATAGACCCACCCCAAAACCACCCTAAACCTACCTGATGTTCTCCAAAACCCACAATTTACCCTTTTACAACACGATGACCATGGAAAACCAAATGAAACACAACGGAGACCCCAAAACACGTCAAAAACACCCCAACAAATATCGGCATCACCCCCAAAACTGGAAGAAAATCCGCCAAAACCATAGATCCACCCCAAAACCACCCTAAACCTACCTGATATTCTACAAAACCCACAATTTAAACTTTTCCACCATGATGACCAACGAGAAGCCAACAAAACCCAACAGAGACCGCAAAAACCTTAAAAACACCCCAAACAAAAATGGCATCACCCCCAAAACTGGAAGAAAATCCCCCAAAACCATAGATCCACCCCAAAACCACCCTACACCTACCTGATGTTCTCCAAAACCCACAATTTACACTTTTCCAACACGATGACCAACGAGAACCCAACAAAACCCAACAGAGACCCCAAAAAACGTCAAAAACACCCCAAACAAGAACGGCATCACCCCCAAAACTTGAAGAAAATCCGCCAAAACCATAGATCCACCCCCAAAACCACCCTAAACCTACCTGATCTTCTCCAAAACCCACAATCCATACCTATTTAACATAATGAAAAACAAGAACCCAACAAAACCTAATGGAGACCCCAAAACACGTCAAAAACAACCCAACAAATATCGGCATCACCCCCAAAACTGGAAGAAAATATGCCAAAACCATAGACCCACCCCAAAACCACACTAAACCTACCTGATGTTCTCCAAAACCCACAATTTACACTTTTCCAACACGATGACCAACGAGAACCCAACAAAACCCAACAGAGACCCCAAAAACCTAAAAAACACCGCAAACAAAAATGGCATCACCCCCAAAACTGGAAGAAAATCCCCCAAAACCATAGATCCACCCCAAAACCACGCTAAACCTACCTGATCTTCTCCAAAACCCACAATCCACTCCTATTTAACATAATGACAAACAAGAACACAACAAAACCTAATGGAGACCCCAAAACACGTCAAAAACACCCAAACAAGAACAGCATCACCCCCAAAACTGGAAGAAAATCCGCCAAAACCATAGATCCACCCCAAAACCACCCGAAACCTACCTGATGTTCTCCAAAACCCACAATCCACACCTATTTAACATAATGACAAACAAGAACACAACAAAACCTAATGGAGACCCCAAAACACGTCAAAAACAACCCAACAAATATCGGCATCACACCAAAACTGGAAGAAAATACGCCAAAACCATAGATCCACCCCAAAACCACCCGAAACCTACCTGATGTTCTCCAAAACCCACAATTTACCCTTTTCCAACACGATGACCAACGAGAACCCAACAAAACCCAACAGAGACCCCAAAAAACGTCAAAAACACCCCAAACAAGAACGGCATCACCCCCAAAACTCGAAGAAAATCCGCCAAAACCATAGATCCACCCCAAAACCACCCTAAACCTACCTGATGTTCTCCAAAACCCACAATCCACACCTATTTAACATAATGACAAACAAGAACACAACAAAACCTAATGGAGACCCCAAAACACGTCAAAAACACCCCAACAAATATCGGCATCATCCCCAAAACTGGAAGAAAATCCGCCCAAAACCATAGATCCACCCCAAAACCACCCGAAACCTACCTGATCTTCTCCAAAACCCACAATCCACTCCTATTTAACATAATGACAAACAAACACAACAAAACCTAATGGAGACCCCAAAACACGTCAAAAACACCCCAACAAATATCGGCATCACCCCCAAAACTGGAAGAAAATCCGCCAGAACCATAGATCCACCCCAAAACCACCCTACACCTAACTGATGTTCTCCAAAACCCACAATTTACCCTTTTCCAACACGATGACCAACGAGAACCCAACAGAACCCAACGGAGACCCCAAAAAACGTCAAAAACACCCCAAACAAGAACGGCATCACCCCCAAAACTGGAAGAAAATACGCCAAAACCATAGATCCACCCCAAAACCACCCTAAACCTACCTGATCTTCTCCAAAACCCACAATCCACTCCTATTTAACATAATGACAAACAAGAACACAACAAAACCTAATGGAGACCCCAAAACACGTCAAAAACACCCCAACAAATATCGGCATCACTCCCAAAACTCGAAGAAAATCCCCCAAAACCATAGATCCACCCCAAAACCACCCTACACCTACCTGATGTTCTCCAAAACCCACAATTTACCCTTTTCCAACACGATGACCAACGAGAACCCAACAAAACCCAACAGAGACCCCAAAAAACGTCAAAAACACCCCAAACAAGAACGGCATCACCCCCAAAACTCGAAGAAAATCCGCCAAAACCATAGATCCACCCCAAAACCACCCTAAACCTACCTGATGTTCTCCAAAACCCACAATCCACACCTATTTAATATAATGACAAACAAGAACACAACAAAACCTAATGGAGACCCCAAAACACGTCAAAAACACCCCAACAAATATCGGCATCACCCCCAAAACTGGAAGAAAATACACCAAAACCATAGATCCACCCCAAAACCACCCGAAACCTACCTGATGTTCTCCAAAACCCACAATTTACACTTTTCCAACACGATGACCAACGAGAACCCAACAAAACCAAACAGAGACCCCAAAAAACGTCAAAAACACCCCAAACAAGAACGGCATCACCCCCAAAACTCGAAGAAAATCCGCCAAAACCATAGATCCACCCCAAAACCACCCTAAACCTACCTGATCTTCTCCAAAACCCACAATCCACACCTATTTAACATAATGACAAACAAGAACACAACAAAACCTAATGGAGACCCCAAAACACGTCAAAAACACCCCAAACAAGAACGGCATCACCCCCAAAACTGGAAGAAAATCCGCCAAAACCATAGATCCACCCCAAAACCACCCTAAACCTACCTGATCTTCTCCAAAACCCACAATTTACACTTTTCCAACACGATGACCAACGAGAACACAACAAAACCCAACAGAGACCCCATAAAACGTCAAAAACACCCCAAACAAGAACGGCATCACCCCCAAAACTGGAAGAAAATCCGCCAAAACCATAGATCCACCCCAAAACCACCCGAAACCTACCTGATGTTCTCCAAAACCCACAATTTACACTTTTCCAACACGATGACCAACGAGAACCCTACAAAACCCAACGGCGACCCCAAAACACGTTAAAAACACCCCAAAAAAGAACGGCATCACCCCCAAAACTGGAAGAAAACCCCAAATACCCTAGATCCACCCCAAGGACACCCTAAACCTACCTGATGTTCTCCTAATCCCAAAGCACACTCCCAACGAACATAAAACACATTAGGAACTCAACGAAACGCAACGGAAACCCCAAAACACTTCAAAATCACACGAAGAAAGGAGAGGATCACTCTCCAAAATAGAAGAAAACCCCAAATACCATGAATCCACGCGAAAAGTCCCCCTAAACCTACCTGATCTTCTCCAAAACCCACAATTTACCCTTTTACAACACGATGACCATGGAAAACCAAATGAAACACAACGGAGACCCCAAAACACGTCAAAAACAACACAAAAAGTCCAGGATCATCCCCCCCCCCCGCAAAAAAAAAAAAAAAGAAAAACTGAGTACCATATATCCACCCCAAAACCACCCTAAACCTACCTGATATTCTACAAAACCCACAATATACACTTTTCCACCATGATGACCAACGAGAAGTCAACAAAACCAAACAGAGACACCAAAAACCTTAAAAAACACCCCAAACAAAAATGGCATCACCCCCAAAACTGGAAGAAAATCCCCCAAAACCATAGATCCACCCCAAAACCACCCTAAACCTAACTGATATTCTCCAAAACCCACAATTTACACTTTTCCAACACGATGACCAACGAGAACACAACAAAACCCAACAGAGACCCCAAAAAACGTCAAAAACACCCCAAACAAGAACGGCATCACCCCCAAAACTCGAAGAAAATCCGCCAAAACCATAGATCCACCCCAAAACCACCCTAAACCTACCTGATGTTCTCCAAAACCCACAATCCACTCCTATTTAACATAATGACAAACAAGAACACAACAAAACCTAATGGAGACCCCAAAACACGTCAAAAACACCCCAACAAATATCGGCATCACCCCCAAAACTGGAAGAAAATACACCAAAACCATAGATCCACCCCAAAACCACCCTAAACATACCTTATGTTCTCCAAAACCCACAATTAGCCTTTTCCAACACGATGACCAACGAGAACCCAACAGAACCCAACAGAGACCCCAAAAAACGTCAAAAACACCCCAAACAAGAACGGCATCACCCCCAAAACTCGAAGAAAATCCGCCAAAACCATAGATCCACCCCAAAACCACCCTAAACCTACCTGATGTTCTCCAAAACCCACAATCCACTCCTATTTAACATAATGACAAACAAGAACCCAACAAAACCTAATGGAGACCCCAAAACACGTCAAAAACACCCCAAACAAGAACGGCATCACCCCCAAAACTGGAAGAAAACCCCAAATACCATAGATCCACCCCAAGGACACCCTAAACCTACCTGATGTTCTCCTAATCCCAAAGCACACTCCCAATCAACATAAAACGCATTAGGAACTCAACGAAACGCAACGGAAACCCCAAAACACTTCAAAATCACACAAAGAAAGGAGAGGATCACTCTCCAAAATAGAAGAAAACCCCAAATACCATGAATCCACGCGAAAAGTCCCCCTAAACCTACCTGAAGTTCTCCAAAACCCACAATTTACCCTTTTACAACACGATGACCATGGAAAACCAAATGAAACACAACGGAGACCCCAAAACACGTCAAAAACAACACAAAAAGTCCAGGATCATCCCCCCCCCCCAAAAAAAAAAAAAAAAAAAAAAACTGAGTACCATATATCCACCCCAAAACCACCCTAAACCTACCTGATATTCTACAAAACCCACAATTTACACTTTTCCACCATGATGACCAACGAGAAGCCAACAAAACCAAACAGAGACACCAAAAACCTTAAAAAACACCCCAAACAAAAATGGCATTACCCCCAAAACTGGAAGAAAATCCCCCAAAACCATAGATCCACCCCAAAACCACCCTAAACCTAACTGATGTTCTCCAAAACCCACAATTTACACTTTTCCAACACGATGACCAACGAGAACACAACAAAACCCAACAGAGACCCCAAAAAACGTCAAAAACACCCCAAACAAGAACGGCATCACCCCCAAAACTGGAAGAAAATCCGCCAAAACCATAGATCCACCCCAAAACCACCCTAAACCTACCTGATCTTCTCCAAAACCCACAATCCACTCCTATTTAACATAATGACAAACAAGAACCCAACAAAACCTAATGGAGAACCCAAAACACGTTAAAAACACCCCAACAAATATCGGCATCACCCCCAAAACTGGAAGAAAATCCGCCAAAACCATAGATCCACCCCAAAACCACCCTAAACCCACCTGATGTTCTCCAAAACCCACAATCCACTCCTATTTAACATAATGACAAACAAGAACACAACAAAACCTAATGGAGACCCCAAAACACGTCAAAAACACCCCAGAAAGTATCGGCATCACCCCCAAAACTGGAAGAAAATCCGCCAAAACCATAGATCCACCCCAAAACCACCCGAAACCTACCTGATCTTCTCCAAAACCCACAATCCACTCCTATTTAACATAATGACAAACAATAACACAACAAAACCTAATGGAGACCCCAAAACACGTCAAAAACACCCCAAACAAGAACGGCATCACCCCCAAAACTGGAAGAAAATACGCCAAAACCATAGATCCACCCCAAAACCACCCGAAACCTACCTGATGTTCTCCAAAACCCACAATTTACACTTTTCCAACACGATGACCAACGAGAACCCCAACAAAACCCAACGGAGACCCCAAAACACGTTAAAAACACCCCAAAAAAGAACGGCATCACCCCCAAAACTGGAAGAAAACCCCAAATACCATAGATCCACCCCAAAACCACCCTAAACCTACCTGATGTTCTCCTAAGCCCAAAGCACACTCCCAACCAACATAAAACGCATTAGGAACTCAACGAACGCAACGGAAACCACAAAACACTTCAAAATCACACGAAGAAAGGAGAGGATCACTCTCCAAAATAGAAGAAAACCCCAAATACCATGAATCCACGCGAAAAGTCCCCCTAAACCTACCTGAAGTTCTCCAAAACCCACAATTAGCCTTTTCCAACACGATGACCAACGAGAACCCAACAGAACCAACAGAGACCCCAAAAAACGTCAAAAACACCCCAAACAAGAACGGCATCACCCCCAAAACTCGAAGAAAATCCGCCAAAACCATAGATCCACCCCAAAACCACCCTAAACCTACCTGATGTTCTCCAAAACCCACAATCCACTCCTATTTAACATAATGACAAACAAGAACCCAACAAAACCTAATGGAGACCCCAAAACACGTCAAAAACACCCCAAACAAGAACGGCATCACCCCCAAAACTGGAAGAAAACCCCAAATACCATAGATCCACCCCAAGGACACCCTAAACCTACCTGATGTTCTCCTAATCCCAAAGCACACTCCCAATCAACATAAAACGCATTAGGAACTCAACGAAACGCAACGGAAACCCCAAAACACTTCAAAATCACACAAAGAAAGGAGAGGATCACTCTCCAAAATAGAAGAAAACCCCAAATACCATGAATCCACGCGAAAAGTCCCCCTAAACCTACCTGAAGTTCTCCAAAACCCACAATTTACCCTTTTACAACACGATGACCATGGAAAACCAAATGAAACACAACGGGAGACCCCAAAACACGTCAAAAACAACACAAAAAGTCCAGGATCATCCCCCCCCCCCAAAAAAAAAAAAAAAAAAAACTGAGTACCATATATCCACCCCAAAACCACCCTAAACCTACCTGATATTCTACAAAAACCCACAATTTACACTTTTCCACCATGATGACCAACGAGAAGCCAACAAAACCAAACAGAGACACCAAAAACCTTAAAAAACACCCCAAACAAAAATGGCATTACCCCCAAAACTGGAAGAAAATCCCCCAAAACCATAGATCCACCCCAAAACCACCCTAAACCTAACTGATGTTCTCCAAAACCCACAATTTACACTTTTCCAACACGATGACCAACGAGAACACAAACAAAACCCAACAGAGACCCCAAAAAACGTCAAAAACACCCCAAACAAGAACGGCATCACCCCCAAAACTGGAAGAAAATCCGCCAAAACCATAGATCCACCCAAAACCACCCTAAACCTACCTGATCTTCTCCAAAACCCACAATCCACTCCTATTTAACATAATGACAAACAAGAACCCAACAAAACCTAATGGAGAACCCAAAACACGTTAAAAACACCCCAACAAATATCGGCATCACCCCCAAAACTGGAAGAAAATCCGCCAAAACCATAGATCCACCCCAAAACCACCCTAAACCCACCTGATGTTCTCCAAACCCACAATCCACTCCTATTTAACATAATGACAAACAAGAACACAACAAAACCTAATGGAGACCCCAAAACACGTCAAAAACACCCAGAAAGTATCGGCATCACCCCCAAAACTGGAAGAAAATCCGCCAAAACCATAGATCCACCCCAAAACCACCTACACCTACCTGATGTTCTCCAAAACCCACAATTTACCCTTTTCCAACACGATGACCAACGAGAACCCAACAAAACCCAACAGAGACCCCAAAAAACTTAAAAAACACCCCAAACAAGAACGGCATCACCCCCAAAACTGGAAGAAAATCCGCCAAAACCATAGATCCACCCCAAAACCACCCGAAACCTACTTGATGTTCTCCAAAACCCACAATCCACACCTATTTAACATAATGACAAACAAGAACACAACAAAACCTAATGGAGACCCCAAAACACGTCAAAAACACCCCAACAAATATCGGCATCACCCCCAAAACTGGAAGAAAATACACCAAAACCATAGATCCACCCCAAAACCACCCTAAACCTACCTGATCTTCTCCAAAACCCACAATCCACTCCTATTTAACATAATGACAAACAAGAACAAAACAAAACCTAATGGAGACCCCAAAACACGTCAAAAACACCCCAAAAAATATCGGCATCACCCCCAAAACTGGAAGAAAATACGCCAAAAGCATAGACCCACCCCAAAACCACCCGAAACCTACCTGATCTTCTCCAAAACCCACAATCCACTCCTATTTAACATAATGACAAACAAGAACACAACAAAACCTAATGGAGACCCCAAAACACGTCAAAAACACCCCAAACAAGAACGGCATCACCCCCAAAACTGGAAGAAAATACGCCAAAACCATAGATCCACCCCAAAACCACCCGAAACCTACCTGATGTTCTCCAAAACCCACAATTTACACTTTTCCAACACGATGACCAACGAGAACCCAACAAAACCCAACGGAGACCCCAAAACACGTTAAAAACACCCCAAAAAAGAACGGCATCACCCCCAAAACTGGAAGAAAACCCCAAATACCATAGATCCACCCCAAAACCACCCTAAACCTACCTGATGTTCTCCTAAGCCCAAAGCACACTCCCAACCAACATAAAACGCATTAGGAACTCAACGAAACGCAACGGAAACCACAAAACACTTCAAAATCACACGAAGAAAGGAGAGGATCACTCTCCCAAAATAGAAGAAAACCCAAATACCATGAATCCACGCGAAAAGTCCCCCTAAACCTACCTGAAGTTCTCCAAAACCCACAATTTACCCTTTTACAACACGATGACCATGGAAAACCAAATGAAACACAACGGAGACCACAAAACACGTCAAAAACAACACAAAAAGTCCAGGATCATCCCCCCCCCCCCCAAAAAAAAAAAAAAAAAAAAAAAAACTGAGTACCATATATCCACCCCAAAACCACCCTAAACCTACCTGATATTCTACAAAACCCACAATTTACACTTTTCCACCATGACGACCAACGAGAAGCCAACAAAACCAAACAGAGACCCCAAAAACCTTAAAAAACACCCCAAACAAAAATGGCATCACCCCCAAAACTGGAAGAAAATCCCCCAAAACCATAGATCCACCCCAAAACCACCCTAAACCTAACTGATGTTCTCCAAAACCCACAATTTACACTTTTCCAAAACGATGACAACGAGAACACAACAAAACCCAACAGAGACCCCAAAAAACGTCAAAAACACCCCAAACAAGAACGGCATCACCCCCAAAACTCGAAGAAAATCCGCCAAAAACCATAGATCCACCCCAAAACCACCCTAAACCTACCTGATGTTCTCCAAAACCCACAATCCACTCCTATTTAACATAATGACAAACAAGAACACAACAAAACCTAATGGAGACCCCAAAACACGTCAAAAACACCCCAACAAATATCGGCATCACCCCCAAAACTGGAAGAAAATCCGCCAAAACCATAGATCCACCCCAAAACCACCCTACACCTACCTGATGTTCTCCAAAACCCACAATTTACACTTTTCCAACACGATGACCAACGAGAACCCAACAAAACCCAACAGAGACCCCAAAAAACGTCAAAAACACCCCAAACAAGAACGGCATCACCCCCAAAACTGGAAGAAAATCCGCCAAAACCATAGATCCACCCCAAAACCACCCTAAACCTACCTGATGTTCTCCAAAAACCACAATTTACCCTTTTCCAACACGATGACCAACGAGAACCCAACAGAACCCAACAGAGACCCAAAAAACGTCAAAAACACCCCAAACAAGAACGGCATCACCCCCAAAACTGGAAGAAAATCCGCCAAAACCATAGATCCACCCCAAAACCACCCTAAAACTACCTGATCTTCTCCAAAACCCACAATCCACTCCTATTTAACATAATGACAAACAAGAACCCCAACAAAACCTAATGGAGACACCAAAACACGTCAAAAACACCCCAAAAAATATCGGCATCACCCCCAAAACTGGAAGAAAATACGCCAAAACCATAGATCCACCCCAAAACCACCCGAAAACCTACCTGATCTTCTCCAAAACCCACAATTTACCCTTTTCCACCATGATAACCAACGAGAACCCAACAAAACCCAACGGAGACCCCAAAAAACGTCAAAAACACCCCAAACAAGAACGGCTTCACCCCCAAAACTGGAAGAAAATCCCCTAAAACCATAGATCCACCCCAAAGACACCCTAAACCTACCTGATGTTCTCCTAATCCCAAAGCACACTCCAAACCACCATAAAACACATTAGGAATTCAACGAAACGCAACGGAAACCCCAAAACACTTCAAAATCACCCGAAGAAAGGAGAGGATCACTCCCCCAAAAAGAAGAAAACCCCAAATACCATTGAATCCACGCGAAAACTCCCCCTAAACCTACCTGAAGTTCTCCAAAACCCACAATTTACACTTTTACAACACGATGACCAACGAGAACCCAACAAAACCAAACAGAGACCACAAAAACCTGAAAAAATACCCCAAACAAGAATGGCATCACCCCCAAAAACTGGAAGAAAACCCCCAAAACCATAGATCCACCCCAAAGACACCCTAAACCTACCTGATGTTCTCCAAAAACCACAATTTACCCCTTTTCCAACACGATGACCAACGAGAACCCAACAGAACCCAACAGAGACCCCAAAAAACGTCAAAAACACCCCAAACAAGAACGGCATCACCACCAAAACTGGAAGAAAATCCCCCAAAACCATAGATCCACCCCAAAACCACCCTAAAACTACCTGATCTTCTCCAAAACCCACAATCCACTCCTATTTAACATAATGACAAACAAGAACCCAACAAAACCTAATGGAGACACCAAAACACGTAGAAAACACCCCAAAAAATATCGGCATCACCCCCAAAACTGGAAGAAAATACGCCAAAACCATAGATCCACCCCAAAACCACCCTAAACCTACCTGATGTTCTCCAAAACCCACAATTTACCCTTTTCCACCATGATAACCAACGAGAACCCAACAAAACCCAACGGAGACCCCAAAAAACGTCAAAAACACCCCAAACAAGAACGGCATCACCACCAAAAACTGGAAGAAAATACGCCAAAACCATAGATCCACCCCAAAACCACCCTAAACCTACCTGATGTTCTCCAAAAACCACAATTTACCCTTTTCCAACACGATGACCAACGAGAACCCAACAGAACCCAACAGAGACCCCAAAAAACGTCAAAAACACCCCAAACAAGAACGGCATCACCCCAAAACTGGAAGAAAATCCCCTAAAACCATAGATCCACCCCAAAGACACCCTAAACCTACCTGATGTTCTTCTAATCCCAAAGCACACTCCAAACCACCATAAAACACATTAGGAATTCAACGAAACGCAACGGAAACCCAAAACACTTCAAAATCACCCGAAGAAAGGAGAGGATCACTCCCCCAAAAAGAAGAAAACCCCAAATACCATTGAATCCACGCGAAAACTCCCCCTAAACCTACCTGAAGTTCTCCAAAACCCAAATTTACACTTTTACAACACGATGACCAACG